>NW_008796110.1:7768779-7786269 GCF_000699145.1 Aptenodytes forsteri | reverse complement strand
CTTAGTTGCTGGCTGGGGTTAAACCACAACAGCCTGCCACTATTCAACATTTTCATCAATGATCTGGAAGCATTTCTAGCAGAATTTGTAGATGAATCAATAGTTGATGAAACAGTAAATTAAATACGTACCTTTTTACAAGGTGCTTATTTAGAGCAATCTGGACGTGGTAGGATGGATCTGTTCTGAGAAAATGTTTTTCCACGCTATGAAAGGGAAAGGAAATATTTAGAATTTACTTTGTAGAAAAAGGATTCATTTTAAACACTTTGAAAAGACTTGGGGATCATGATGAAGAACATGCTGAAAAATGGTTTTCAGTTGAAATGCTGTGGCCTTTCACGGTGACCTTTCGATTTTTAAATGGGTAATGCAGTGAGTGGAAGCAGGGAAGAGTGTGTACTTAGGAAACCAGTTTCAGAACACTGCTTTCTGACCTTCATGTTTTGAAAAACAGAAATAGTCCAAAACAGAGCCACAGAAATGACTTAGCGACATAAAATTGCTTTAAAAGGAGAGAATTGCAGAGCTTATTCTACTCAGTTCATCCAGCAGAAGACTGAGATGTGACTTCAGCACACTTCACTGACATGAATTACGGTGTTCTGAAGCTTTTCTTATTGTGCCAGAGAGATGCAGAAAGAGCTAAAATCTAAAGCCAAACAAAAATTGGTGTCCAATTTCTTACCGGAATGTAACTGTGAAGATAGTAATGAGTAGAACAAAATACCAAGCGCAGCATTTGATTACATATTTCCTGATAGTTTTAGCTCACAACTGAATGCTTTTCTGAAAGATATGCTTACCTTTAAAAGGTTGTGTGTGTATATGCATATGCACATACATATATATAGCATATATAGAGAAAATATATGTATAAAATCAATAAAAGTTGAACTGGATGGAATTTTATTTCCTTTCATATTGGAGAGGTTAGATGAGGTGGGGTAGTAATACCTCATGAATTTATTGTATAGTGACACTAATGGATTATTTTAATCATTTGAATGGGGCTCATAGAATTCTTACTTTTGTCAAACATTAAAAAGAATAGATGGAAATGTTTTTCCATAAAACTTGCATTGGCATAATATCTCTATGTATTCTAGGTGTATAATAAAAGTAACAGTATTCTGGGCCGTTTATCACCTGTATTCAGGGAGATTATCTAATGAGGAAGTGACGTTTTCTGACCCGTGCTCTGCAAGTGAGATACATGCATCAGATAAAGCAGGGACAGGTCTCCTGGGTCTACAGGGTGGATCGCTCCTTGACTGTCTTCCCGTAACAGGTTCTACAACATCTCTGTGGGTTGGGGTTTTATTTGGTGGGGATTTTTTTGATTTCTTTCGTTACCCTTACTGATGGGAGCATAAGAAGTACCAGTATATGTGTCTAATCTACTGAAGTGGACTTGAAATGATGCTTTTTTTCACTAGTGCAGGTTCTCCACAACACAAAAGTGTATGTCCTCTCTTACGGTAGCTGTCTGGGATAACGTGGTGGTCACAGATGTTTCCCATACCATCATTAAAATGTGGTGAATGTAGGTTATAGTTCTGGACTAATAATTCAAATAAAGATTAATTTCTATTGCAAAAATGTAAAACACATTAAATGTTAATTTCAAGGGCAAAGCTAAATTGAAGTCCCTAAGAAAATACTTTAAATTAGAAGAATTACCTGTAAAACAAACATCATAGATAAAAAGTGAATTTACTTAACGTAAAAAAAGTTAATAAAATGGGCTGTGAAAGGAAGTGAGCAGCAGTGTTAAGATAAATAGTCCACTCACACCGAAATAAAGCATGAAAGTTCACGTGATATAGAAGTTCATGGAAAATTTACAAGACAAAATGCATTCCGGTGTATTAAACAAAGGACCTCTGGGATTTGTGTGTTGTGAGCTGTCAGTAGGCTCATCAAAACCATTAAAAATCTACTCTGAAATAGTAAAAGAGGAAAAATACAGACCTAGAAGGTCCAATTCCTCTGGGCAGGGGAAAAGAAGTGGGTACTGACTTTTTTTTGTACACTATCCTTCCACATGTTGCAATGCAGGAAATTATAGAGCAGCTGGAAAGTCAGGCATGTGTAGAGACTTTACTGCATATTTCACTTCCCTGCTCCTTAGTTAGAGGTTAATACAATGCTGTGTTACATTGATTCAGCAACAGTTTTGCATTCCCCTACTCCAGGAGAAATTTAACTCTCAAACTATACCATTAGGTTTATTTATTTATTTATTTCCCTCAGGCTACTTCCTCGGTTCTGTGGTGTTCTTGAGGGAGTCAAACGATAAAAAAAAAATTGACCCCTATGGAAATCATAAGTAGTTTGTTAGACTGTATTTTGAGACATATGGGGATTCCTCCAATGACAGAAATGAATTTTCCCCTTTTCTTAGCCTGGTTTCCAGAGAGAAAAGGGCTTAATAATCCACTGTGATGTATATGCTTGCACGCGTGTTTGTCCATTTTCTTATTCCCTACTAATAACTTTTAAGCCTGTTGGTCCCATTTAAACCAAGTGAAAAATGAGAACAATTAAAAAAAAAAAACCTAACAAAGGAGAATGGGCCTATTCTTACCCCACTGAGGGGGCACTTGCAGAATTTGCTCAGCTCTTATAAGCTGTCAGAGAATCCACAGAAGGGAGACTTACTAAAAATGTTTAACTGTTTGAAAACCTACAGCTGAAGTTCACGTTTTATTAAATGTAAGGGAATCAAGCTGAGAGACTAAAATCACATGAATGAAAATTAATTCCACTACTCATGGAACAAGTTATTTTGCGTGATTTAAGCTTGACTTCCGTAAATATGAATAGTTTAAATTGCTTTCAAAATAAATCCTACTTCTTCGTCTCCTGTTTTGTAATGTTTGCTTTTGGAAAAGTTAAGGTATTCCCCTTTAATGATTCAGGTTTTTTTCCCACCAAATAGCTTTCCAAATATGTTGTTCCAGAGTAGCCTTCGGGAATAAAACTAGAAATGAGTGAAAAAATAATTTGATAGTTACTAAGAAAAAAAGTCTGAAGGGTTGAAAGAGAAACTCTTTTTTTATTAGCACATACGCTTGTTTATTTTCTTTTTACCAATAACAACTTTTGACTCGACTAAATTCTTTAAATTTTAATTCCATATAAAATACTGAAGCAAATTTTTGCAATAAAAAATTTCTAATGAAAAAATAAATAATATACTGCATACTTGTGCTTCCAGTTAGCATTAATAAAGTATTATATGTGTAATTTTTACAACTAGCAGTAGCACTGTGGTTGTCACATTTTACTGTACACATAGCTTGATTGTTGCAGAGTAGACATCTGCCAGAAACATTTCAGTTTAGCATGATGAATTTACTGTAACCCTGTCAAAAATCACATAACAATGCCAAAGTATCGCTTTGAATATAGGTTGAAAAACAGAAATAAGTGTGTTGAGGAAGGTTTTCAAATTCTCTCAGAATCCAGTCATTACTGGTGTTATGGCTGGGCATGGAGGAATGCTGCTGCTCCGTGGGGGATTCCCGGGAAGTGAACATTACTTACTTAATCAGGGTAGTGAAAAGCAAGATCCTGTTGACCGTAGGTGCCCTGAGTAGGCTATCAGCACCCCAGCGAGGATGCTGGCGCACAAAGGGCAGGCAATTTGCACGAAAGTGTAAAGACTTTTTGAAGCCTTTTGTTAAAATTAAAATGGGAAGGGTGCAATTTGTTGGTGATGTCTTCTGTGCTGACTGTGTTTCAGATGCTTGATTTTTTACTAATTATGTATGAAATGCTGTCTGCAGCGCTGCTTGGGTTAATATGCTCGTTGAAGCCTTGTGTCTGAATTATTTGGGCCCAACTCTGAGCTCAGATAAACAATAGAAGAGACAATCAGGGAAAGCACATGCTGTCTGGAGGCTTAACGGTAATTCTCTAGGATCCTGATATTTCAAGAAATAGTGTATCGGGAAAGGTAAGTACTCCTGCATCTTTGATAAAAGATTCTTCAGTGTAGTATGTGGTTTAAAGAAATGTAGGATATGTCACTTTTTTGTCA
Organism: Aptenodytes forsteri; assembly: GCF_000699145.1. Taxonomy (NCBI): domain Eukaryota; kingdom Metazoa; phylum Chordata; class Aves; order Sphenisciformes; family Spheniscidae; genus Aptenodytes; species Aptenodytes forsteri. The sequence continues at coordinate 7,782,221 of NW_008796110.1, read as the reverse complement.
GGTTAGATCTTTTTGTATTTTCAGTGGAGGCCAAAGGTGTTCTAGCATGTTTCAAACAGAAGGTAAGATACAATCCTGGGATGTAACTCAAACACCACATTTGTATATTTTATAAAACTATTATTTATGAAAGGGAATTACAAATGTGCCTCTGCATTTGCATAGGCCCACTGTCTGCCCACCTGTATGAATATTACCATAGCCTTCAGGTAAATCCTGGAATTAAGGGTATCGTATCAATACATAGTCTTCTTTAAAGATCTTTTAAACCATAAACAATGGAACTGATTGCTCACATGTAGATACAATTAGTGTAAATAATTATTTCCTGACATTAATATATTTAATAACAGACATGCATTTTTTGTTCTATTATAATTTTCTGTTGTTAAGCTGATTTCAAACACTGTGTATAAAGGTCTGACGGCAGAGTAGCAGTCTGCTATTGACATGGGAACTTCTGCCTTTGCTGATTTGTATGAAAAACTTCACCGTTGAAACCAATATTAAATGGAGGAACCTGCATCTCCCTCTTCCTTTCCCTTCTCAGAAATGTACCTCAGAGTGCTGGGACAGATGGTGTCAGGCAGTTTGAGAGCAAAAAACCCCCAAAACAAAACCAAAGCCAAAACAAACCCAAAACCAAAACAAAACCCGCAAAACCTCCTGAGAGGTGATAGCCTGGAAAACTGGAAACCATGTTAAAAAACAGAGAGCTTTGATGAGGTATGTGGGAAAGCGCCTGTCCCGTGAACTTTCCTTTCAATATCTGCAATCACTGAATTTATCTGTATAAAATGTATTGCTATGTGACTGTAAATGTTAATATTTGTCCATACACGAGTTCCTCTCTAACTAAATATTCTTGCTTGGAGTGCTTATGGCTCACATCCTACTCTGCCCTGCTCCTGTGAATAACCCAATGTGCTGACAGACTGACAAGACATCCTATGATTCTGCTACAGCTACACATGTTACACACAGTGCTGCCTGACAAATTGAATCAGCTACTCTAAGTGATTTTGCCTGTTTCAGAGTACTGGGAAACTCAAAGGGCATCAAGTCAAATTACACATTGATCGCAGTTTGCCCTGTAGCTTTTGCACACAGAAGGAATCACATACAACACTTAGAAGATTAATGGAAGAGACTGCATCAGGGGAATATCACATGTAAGCATGCAGAAGTTGGACTTCTCTGGATGGTAGTAACGTCACAAGTCTAGCCATCCAGGAAAGAGCAAAATTTATGCCGATGCGCGCTTCCCAAATGACACAGACATAGACTTCATCATACCTTCTGTAGACCTTGTAATTCCCAACTTAGCCATACCATAATTCATGTTTCATTTTGGGTTATTTTTCCGTCTTCAAATAAACAAAATGTCAGAATATCACAAATTAAGTGATGTCTAGATTTGTTTTATATAGAAATACAAATCCATATGTACTAATGTTTATGAACAGCTATATATTAGAATATCTTTAACCATGGAGATCACTGATCTACTACTGTATGATCTACAACTATCTAGAGTTTGGATGACATACCAGTAGTCGGATGCCTGAAACACAATTTTTATTTTCAAGCTTTTATTTGGAACCACAGAGACTAAATGCTTCCTTAAAAAGCAGTAGCAAAAATAAATTAAAAGAAAAAAGCAAGAAAACAAAGATTCTCATATGAACTGTTTATTCCAATAGCTGACATTTAAAAGACAATACAATATACTATACAACTTACAATGATATGCCAGGCATCCGCACGAAGGCTTATCTTTATTTCATTTGCAATGCTTGCACTAGCTGAGGCCTCCTCCTTCTCCTTGATATGCTGATGAGCAAATTTTGCACCAACTCACAGCATGCTTCTCAGAGGAGTGTCATAGGTATTACTAAAATAATTTAAATAAGCTTCTGTGTACTGGATCGCAGTTTGTTGATCAGTAATTTATGTACAGTAGGATCAGGTTCGGCACGGGTGTCTAAATGTCTAAAAGCTTTTCTAAATGGTCTTCCAAGTCATTTAGTCCACTAAATGATCCTGAAGATTTCTAATTTCTCTCTGTTGCTAAGTAGATTTCTTATTTGTTCCATGTTTTCTTCCAGTTAGTTATTAAGAACACGAACACCATTTTTCTCAATTTTGTTTCTATTTCTAAGAAACCAGTCACTTGGTTTCTGTTTGTGGTATTCTCTCTTACACTCACAGACCTGGTAGAAATACCCTGAAAACATGTTCTATCACTTCTATTAACCGAGGTTGCCAGTCAACAAGAGGTGACAGCAAATGAAACTGAGGGATTCGTATTGTGTATGTACAAACTTAAGGGTTGTTTCCTGTCACATTCTGTGTTTTGGACACATCCTGTACTTCTCTCACCTAATCCTTACTACTCAGTCACGGTAAATATTTTGGGAAGAATATGCTGCTCCAAACTCTTCCTAACACAATTTCTGTTCGTTTGCTTAGGCTGAAAGATTTGTTGTTTGGTTGGTTGTTTCAGTGAATTCCTTCCATTGAAGGACATGAAATATGCATTTTTAGTAGCTTTCTTCACCAGATATGGAGGTGGTTTGGATTCAAGGACTGATAGTCTTTTGACTGGACTTAAAAATCTACTGTATCTGTTGTTTAAGGTCAAATGTCTCAATAAAATCTTTCCATAGAAGTGTCTCATTAGCTTGTAACTTTTATCGGGTCCCTTCTGCAATTTTTTTCCTCAGCTTTCTTGATTTAAAAAATGACGATGATGTTATCTGAATTTTCTGGGAATTTCTGCACTGTGATGCATGTTGTGAACAGAATTTTTTTCTAGTTCTGCTTCTGGGCTCCCTCTGATCTTTGTAATGTACAGTGCAGTGCTTCCCTAGCCACTTCTCTTATCATTTTCTTAACTTGTTCTTCTGTTCCTTGTATGGGGGTAGCTTGTGGAGCTATGCAAGGGAAACATTCACAATACCAGCTAAACTGCAGAAAAACATTTATAAGGATTCCACAGAAATGAAGAATTATGAACATTGGCTCAAAATGACGAAAAATGAAGACCCCACAACTATCAAAAAGCCTTTCCCCTTGACCTGCAAAACCCAACACATACATACAAAAGTCTTACCTGTTATAGATGCAACATTATTCTGTAGGAACTGCTTTGCTTAGGACTGTATTAAGATCATAACGAGTAAACAAAAAGACTATTGGACCAAAGCCAAGCATTTGTTCATATATGTGTATTTTAAAACCTTGAATACCTTTTCTTTCCTCCCCTCCCTGCGCACACCAGCAAATCACCACCCTTCATACGAAGCAAATACACAGCAGAAGTAAATTGCTGTTCTCAGTGGAACAAAAGATATTTCATTTTTTAATAAACATCCAATTGTTTTTGGTTTTCTCCATTTTTCAGTTATTGGTGGTATATGAACTGCTGAAATTGATCCTCTTGTTTAAAGTTGTGTGGAGTTTTGCTCCCTGCCACAAATCACTGTTGTGAATGCTGGAGCTCCTGTGGGCCAGGCGACCTGCCTCCTCATGTGGCTTACAGCACGCGTCCTACCAGCTGGCACCGGGAGAAAACCTACTGCTTCTTATCTTCTTCTCCCACTTTGGCTTCCTTGGTACATGTGCTTGTAAATATTTACTTTTTATGTTGCTTTGATTTCTTGTTGTAGCTACTTTGGGCTTGAGCCAGTGTTCACTAGCATGGCAAAAAAGAGATATTCAAAGAGATTATCAAAGAGAGAATATTTCATCTTGAAAAGTAACCAGTGCTCATCCTGAAGTATTTGAATCATGTGGTTGCGGACACTAAAGACTGTGTGCAGAAGCAGCTTATACTCCTACGTCTGTCTGCAGGTCTGTCTCCATAAGCTTGATTATAAGTGATTATTCATTTTGTTTTCTGCTTAATACAGTGTTTGTTACTTACCATGAAATTAGTAGTTAAACCACAACAAAGAGGTAGGCAACCTGAGAATCCATCGAAAACTGGGAAATTGCCCCACTTCTCCTTTGATTTTACTGGTGATTTTAACAGGAAGATAGGTGCTATTTTGAAACCAGAGAAATTACAAGACTTGTGGGGCAGCCATCGTATGGCAACTTTCCTCCATCCTGTGAAAAGCATATTTTGCCCGCAGATGATTTAACAGCGATTTTGGTTTTGCTTCTTCCAGTGTAACTTGGCTATGTCTCTTTATCTTATTTGTCTTTATTTATTTTTCTTTCCCCTTTATCACGCTGTGAAGTGTTTTGGCCTGTCTTTTTCATGGCTCTTCATGACAGTCTCTTGTCCATTCCTACAGAGCTTCTGCCTTTATTCTTTTGATCACAGCGTGGCCGGTCAGCCAGTCTTGCCGGCAGGAGTTAACTGGAGCTCGGGTACTTTCCCAGTTGAAGGACAAAACCGTTCTTCCTGCAACCTGTATTTCAACAATGAGTAAAGAGAAGTTTTGTAGTCAACATTAAATAAAAACACATGGTTTCCTGCAGCTGGAGTCTTAATCTTGCATTAGGCTTCCCACAGCCAGTGCTGCAAATGGCAGCTTTTGAAAGCTGGCGGTAGTGCAACTCTTGGTTTTGCAATTGCAAAACTCTCCTTTCAGTTAAAATCGAGTTTATGGCTGCTCATCACAAAACTACCAAAAGAGAAAGAGCTTTTGCAGCTTCTTGCTTTTGGAATTGCTGCTGGGAAATCAGTGGAGCCCAGTCCTGTTACTTTATAGGAGACTGCAGTTTCTGTACTGAAGGCAGAAAACCTCTCTAGAATTTTATTTAGCAGCATTGCTCTCCATTTAATTAGACCTTCCATCCCTCCGTCCTTGGATATCTTCCTTCTGGAATTAGCCGAGTTCTCTAATAGTGGAGTTATATAGCTTGTAAAAATTATGCTAATCTTGTTGTTTTAACAGCTGCATGTTTCGGCGTTCACTTCCTATGTTGTTCTTGCGGAAGGTGCCATAATCTTAAATCCTCATCTGAAAATGTTACGAGCCTGTCACTTTTTTTCTCGACTCACATTTCAAAGAGATCTGCTTCTTTTTATCATCCTGTCTGCCTTCCCATTACAATTTTACATTATGATATTGAAGCAGTCTTTGATCGTTTTGTAGTTTGCGTAGGTCCTTGTGTAATATGTTCACTTGCTTGTCTAGTAGCATGTTCACTTGCTTGTCTAGAACGCTGCATGTCAGTGAGACAACCTGCACAAACCTAATCTCATCTGCCTCGGTTTTTTGAATAGCTGGCATATTTTGTCTGATGTGCTATATAAATTGTCTGAGTGTTTGGCTGAGCCCTTTTTGATAATTTGTATATTATTCACCAGGGATTTTTATAAATACATTTACTCCAACTTTCTCTTCTTTCTTTTTCTGAATAATAAGAAGAATTGCATATGCACAGGGCACTGTCACTACGTCTTCCCAGTTTCTCCCCACCCCCTTCACTGACATGATTTTACCACATTGGTAGATAATTTGGTGGTTTTTGTGCTACTGATAGTTAGCATATGATAGTGAGAATTATTTTACTGTTAACAATATTCACTCTCTTTAAGCACTTGTATTAAGATTTGGCATCCCTGTGCAATGACTGTTATCTTGTAGATCTTTTGAAACAGAAAGTGTGCTTGCTATATTGGCAGCGGTCAATTACACTTAAGTTATAAGTTTCTCTGAAATGAAGAAGGCTAATCAGTGAGGAACAAGTGTGAGTGTGAGTGGCAGAATCTATTTCACTGTGTTTATGGGTGACTACCAAGGATTGTCTCCTCCTTGCACCCATTAAACTGAGTTTTGGGGGTTGAAGACTGGTAAAGTTTATTTCTGATCACACAGACTGATGATTTTGGGACTTATTTTTTATCAGGAATATGTGTAAAGTGAATTTACATGTGTTTACTATAGGTATTCAGAAAGAATTTAAGGGTAATATAAATAAGAAACAACATTACAAGCTTCCAGGAAAATGTTTTTTATTTTATTTTATTTTATTTTATTATATTTTATTTTATTTTATTTCATTTCATTTCATTTCATTTTATCTATTCTATTCTATTCTACTCTATTCTATTCTATTCTATTCTATTTTTATTTTCCTTTCTTTTTTGTTTTATGGTATTGAGTTACAAAAGAAAGGGCAGGATTTCTGGTTGCTATGTAATACTTGGGACTACTGATGGGAAACAGGGAACAGCCAGCAAAAGTTCCTGTAGGGAGAGGAAGGGGAAGGCAAGGCACCTAAACTTTCATTTTGGCTGCATTCTGCATAGCCTGAAAGCCTCAGGGAAACTTCCAAGTGTTATGGTAGGTAGGCTACAATGTACTGATCCAGTCTGAAGATAACCAAAGCACAGCTGAGGGTGGGGAGTCTTGAAACTGATTAAAAGTAATCACAGCCCTGTGGCCTGAGGCATGCAGAAAACAGAACCATTAATGCTATCCGTGAATCCATATAATGTCCTACATAGCAATTGCCAGTAAAGAGAAGAATATATTTCTCTAGCACTTCTTCTTGAAGCCAGGGAATTTCTTATTTCTGCCAGTGTGGCGAATAAGAGCGTTATCCTGAAGTATCTCGAGTGTCAGCCCTGATGCTGGTGAGGAGGTGAGGTCCCTGCTGCAGAGTGAGCTTTCTATATCCAAGGGGTGCCTTGACTTTTCATGTTTCTTAATTTACAATCCAATTTATATCCATCTTAATTCATAATCCAATAGAAGCTATACTGAGAGATACCAACATCTTATTTTGTGCTCAATATATTGTAATATATAGAATAACAGTGGGAGGAAATTGCTGAAAAATAATTGCAATGAGATATTTCAATAATGGCTTATAGAGAACCTGCTGGGAATACCTCATATACTGTTGATTTCAATAAGACTATTTACTGTAATAAACAGAGTAGAGCTCTATTTTTAGTTTAATATAAAGTTTTGTGTAAAAAAAAAAAAAAAGATGAATTACATTACTCAGTTGTATCTTTTGAATTATCTTAACCATATGTGGTTGCTCTTAAAATTAACCAATTTATTATTTTCTAAAGAGCAGCTGGGGAACTGTTTAATATATAAAACTGAAAGCAATGTAATTACAAACAGAGGGGCAGAAGTAGTATTATGTAGTCACAGTTTAGAAACTGAGCCTTGAGTATTTTAATATATGCCTACATAAATGATTAGTATTAGTTTGTTTCAGCGCTTATCTCAATGGGATGTTTTTGCCATAATATGTTTATTCCACCTGTTGGTAAACCAGTAAACCACTTCATTCACATTTCTTCTGTGATTTTTTTCCTTCTTATTTGTACCAGTTTCAGCTTGTTTTAAATAAGATCCTTATTTTCATGCACACATAAAAATGGACCACATCACAAAGGAAGCTGAGAGCATTTGGAATAGAATTTAAGAAATGTAATTATCAAAAAAAAAGAAAGATGACATTTCAGGAATTTTAAAAGTACACGTTTATGTATGCATTTAAAATTATAAAGCTCAGTTAGGCCTTGTGAAAGATGTTTCAGCATTAAAAGATGAACATGTGTACCCTCTGCATAGGTCTATGACTTTTGTGCTTGGTACACAAAGTAATTATGTGTGTGCTGGGAAATGATGCAGCCATAGCCGCTGGGTCTAACTGACCTCCATAGATGCTGTATATAGTATCTGCCCACATATTTGTAAGGGTTAAAAATCATAGAGAATGATATCTTTTTACCCTAGGTGACCACTGTTTTTAAAAATAATGGTCATAGTTTAGAAATCAGTTTTTTTTCACACTTCTCAGCAGACATAATGCTGTACAAGTGTCATAAATTGTTACTCTTTTGCATTATTTAGGGTAGCTCAGGGTGCTTTGAACTAGAGGATTTTTTTCCCACTTTATTAAAAATACTGAATTTTCCTTATTTTTTCAGTGTCGTACATTTTATAGTGCTTCCTTATTAATGCCTTTGTTTTAAAAATGGGGCAGAGAGACTCCTGATCTCAGCAAATATCTTAGTGAGTATACTTTTGCTCTGGGGCAAGCACAACTTAATATTCATAAATCTTGGAATGCAGAGGTGGAACGTGAAGAGAATCAATGTAGATTCTCAAGCATTAGGTATTGGGGCTAAATATCTGATGTGAACAACTTATCAGAGGATTGGCGACATTATTAAAGTATCATGTAAGAGCCAAGCTATTTCTAAGTTTCAAAAAACCATGGAAAGATCCCTAGTACTAGTTGACATTTCAATAAAATATGGCTAAGAAGAAAATACCTCATATAAAGAGATCTCAACAGACTAACATAAAATGAAACAATAAAATAGAAGCCCGTGCAATAAAATAAAAATAGGTCCTTGTAGTGATGCTTGAAATCTGAAAATCAATTAAAGCTAGTTCCTAAAATGATGAGCAAGTAGTTCATGTTATAAAAGACACAGGAAATCATGTGTTGCGTGGAGTGCATGTGTGGTTTAAAAAAAAATTATTTTTGATCGATGAAAAAGTTTCAATAGGTGCCCATTCCATGCACTGCTTGCTCCATAGCCATATTAACATTAATTGTCATTGTCTCAGTTTACACCATGGATAAAAATTTGAAGGCAAGTATAATAGAAAATAGTCCATAACAAATATACACTCCTCTAACTGAAGCTCAGAGTTGCACTAAAGATGACCCAAGAAGAAAACAGGTTTTGTTACATACTGAAGACCAGGAATTCAAGGCTGTGGCAGATCAACAGCAAAAACCAGTTCCCGTGTCAACATAGCTTGGAAAAAGCTTTCTGCCAACAGTTCTCTCTTTTCAATACTAAGGGGAGTCTGTGTTCAGCTTTGTGGATGACAGGGACACAGGATGGTATGGAGATGCTGTGGGGCAGCCTGGACACCAAAGCCTGCTCTAGGAGGCTTGGTTATATGGGCTTGCCTCAGCTGCTTCAGAGCCACCAGGATTCTGGCTGGAAAAGGCCAGTCACTGATTACACTTAAGTGACTTTGGGAACGTGAGCTGGTTTTCGTGCATGATATGTGTCCCCTTCTACGTTTGATTCAGAGAAGATATGTACTGCTTCCAAGTCATTTATGAGGCACCTGTCCTGCAAGCCTATATGCAGGCACAGAATCCTGCTTCTTTAGCACAGTTCATGCCTGGGAACTTCTGCATTTAATGACCTATGACAACTAGGCATTTTTTTCATTGGCATTTTAAAGAATTCTATTGAAGATGAACAAGAAGGAACAGAATCCATCTTTCTTGGCTGTGCTGGTTTTGCAGGTTTAGCTGCAATAAAAGGCATTAAAATTTTTTTTTCTCCTTACTGAAGTCAGCAGATCCCACTCAGAATGCTCAAAAGGACTGCCTCTATGGAATAAAACCATGATATTATTACTCAGACGTGGTAACACTTCAGGGTAGCGGAAAAAAAAAAAAGATTTTAGGAAGTGCAGGACTACTCTATTTTACCTGTGGCTCATTGATGTTAGGTAGGGTACAGTTTGTCAAATTCCTATTCCTTTGGTCATCACTAGTGATCTTTTCTATAATATCTGGCTTTAATTTCTTTTCTTTGTGCAGATATTTCCTTTTTTAATTTATTTGAACTTTATAAAATAATTTTTGAATACATTGATATCAAATAATGGATTTTTTTCATGATACCTGCTTCTCAGATGTTTATACTTTTAAGAAGACAAACTGTAATAACTCCAGTGAAAGCTGAAAATCCCTGAAGATAGATGGGTGAAACATGACACTTAAATGTGTATAGAGAGCCATTTTGCAACTCTGGTAAAGGTCTCTTTGTATTTATCTTAAAACAGGGAAGGCAAAACCTACAAAGTCTATGTCCTCACAGGACCCAGCTAGTGATACTAGAACGATGACATCGTCATGTGTTTGCAGCACTCTAGGAGTATGACTGTCCCAGACCCTCCTCACAATAGAAGTGTCAATAGTTTATGTATGTATATTTTGGTTTTAAAAATACTGTCTACTGGAGTAATTACTATAAAATTTGTGAAGGAAGCTGTGTATGAGGGACTGGTTGAAGACTTCTGCTTTAAAAAATTTACTGATAACTATGGTGAAATTTTGTGCTGCGTCTTTATTAAAGTGCAACTTTCAACCCAGAGTGCAGGATTGAAAAAATCTTTATACCACCATTGCACTCTACTGATTTTAAGTGTGGACACAGAAACTGAAAGCGTTGGAGTTACTGTAGCATAGCAAGGTATTGCCTCTCAGTTAAGCAGTGGTCCTGGCCATACGTACGATCTTCATCCCACCCCAGTTACCACTGAGAACCAGTTAGTATTAATTCTATTACTGTTGATCATATACCATTTTGTAAGTGGTTTTAAGAGCAGGTATGACCTTTAAAGGCTGTTCCCATTCCCTTTGAGCAATAATTATAGCTGAAATCCCTTCTAGATTGTGTTCCTGCCCCTTCATTAGAGGCTGTTCTGCCCCTATCTTTGGGTCCTCCACCAGCATTTGCATACTACAGCAGGAGTTGTCTTGCACAGTCTGTGTCACAGGCTTTCCCTTGTAGACTGATCTAAGGCTATAGAGCCCCTCCATGCTGTCACAACAGCACAAAAGATGAGAATAGTCTGTGCATATTGAAGATTCCACAGGTGTATTTTAAAGAGAGAATAAAGCATACTAATTGTGAGTAAAATTGTCCTCAGTCTATAATTTTTAAACATCGCTAAAGTGAGTATAACCACGAGAGTGCTCTGGAAGAAACAATTTGTTTCTTTGTAAGACAAATTATATGTAGTTTCTATAAATCTATTTTGTATGCCCACTGTGGGTACAATCTCATAAGAATTAGAATATGAGATTTCACAAATGTTAGAATTATGTGGAGAAGAATTTAGAAAAAGTGTACAAGGAACATAGGCTAAAATTCTTGTTATATCCACTGCAACCAAATGAATGTACATATGATAGAAGACTAGTAAACTTCAGTTCTCTAGTCAAGATGATGAACACAGGCTTCCTGCTTTTTTGCAAGTAATTTGAACAGTGCTTGAGCTGTTTGTTGGTGAATACTTATTCAAATAATAGTTGCTTACTGAATTTAACCTTTGCAAATCTAACAGAATTAATAGTTCAGTAAACATGGTCACACCTCTCCAAACCTGTTAAATTTCCTTGAGAAAAAAACCCACAATTTTTACTGGCCTTACCTTCATGTATACTATCACAGGTTCGAAAAAACATTCATATGAAAAACATTCATATATTTTTATGTTTTTAGCAATATTCAGTAACAAAATTTCTTATTGAAATGCAGCCTTCTCAGCTTCAGAAATACTTTAGGTGTCCTCTGGAGAAGATGCAAGAAATTCCCTTGGTGGTTACATAAAGATGAGGATAGGGAGCACCATGCAGTTCAAATAACAGTTTACCAAAACGGACAAATGAAAAATAAATCAATATTGTAAATGACTTAAATTATTATTATTGGTCCTTTTTAGAAATTTGAGCTGTCTGTACACATGAGCACAATTTTGCAAGGTGAAGAGTGACTGCTTGGCTTAGCAGAAAAGCTCTAGCGAATAAGAATGACTTGCATGTTTATATGGATAGGAATTAACAGGCATTTTCAGTGAAACATTTATATTTGTTAATAAAACTTGTTTTTCTGATGTTACAAAAAAATGTTTTATCACTATGTGGGAGGTTATAAGATTTTTAGTGTTCCTTCCATTTTTTGTTGTTGTTTATCTCCTTTGTTAATAAAATTTAATCATTAAATGGATCACCAGACTAGTTAAAATGACGCAATGATGAGTTACAAATAAAGTAGGATAGTTTCCATGGATGTTTGAGAAATTTGGTGTACATCTTGGTACAATTTTTTTCTTTTACATATAACAAAATTTATTTTTCTTCTAGAGGTTAGCAAGGAAAGCTGTAAAATCAGTTCAACTTGTCAGATTGTAAGCTGTTCTAAATAGCTTGCATAGCCAGAACATGACCTTTTGGACCATCAAATTTCCTAACAAAGATACCGATTTTACACTAGTTCAACCTGTCTTATAAACTTTGTAATGTATGCTTATCTCTTATCCAGTATTTTTTCCAGTGTTAATTTGGAGCTGTGAAGGTTTTATTTTTTTTTCATTTTGAGTAACAGATTTGAACCAATCTTTGTGTGTGCCGTGCAAAACATTGTGACCTGGTAGATAAAAGACTTATATGCCTCATATTTCCTGTACATGGTTTTGTAGGTTATTTAAACTTTTGGGGTGTGTTAGTGTGGTCTGGCCTACCAGCAAAATTCAGACCTTAATTTGTGAAAATATGCTTTACGTAAGGGAAATTCCCTGGCATTTCAGCATCAGTAAGGTGGTATGGATGAGTTTATGAAAAACATGAATCTCCGCAAAAAGTATTTTTGCCTTTAAATCCCCAGGGTGAATGAAAGTTATTTAGCAGATAGAAAAGTGTAGAAGACTTTCAGAACAGGGGTACTCAGACAAGTACTGTAACAAGGAAAGCTTTTGGTCTGGGGAGTGCAGGAGAAAATGAAGTCCTGTCAGTCAACGCCGGACTGCCACCTGGTGCTCGCAGGCGTAGGAGCTGCCTGCTTGGGCTCTTCCTATCCCTCACCTTCCAAATTAATTGAAGTCAGCAAGAGAACTTGCCCATTTACTTAATTGTTCATAACTTTAGGACTGTATGATCCGAATTATTACATTTCTTAGCCATGTAATAATGTAAAATGACAAATTTTGTTAAGATTAAATTGTATCTTTAAATTATTTAGAGGTCTTAACTGTTCATTAAAAATCACCTTCATAAAACATGTAATTGTGTTTTTATAGAAGAAAATATGTATGTTCTGACTGTTACAACACTGTAGAAGTTTAGCTAATTAACCGTTTCTGCACAATTCTTTTGAAGAAATATGTGTGGGCATGATTTTGCTTGTTATTAGTAGTCTCAAATTGTTTTCTACAAAAAGGATAACCTAAAACACTAAATCCTGTATATATTCAAGAAGCTTCTTTCAGTCTGTCAGAATCCCATGGGTCGGATGGATACATCAAATCTTCCTCCTTTCACATAAGCTGGGGTTCATGTTGTTTAGCTTCAGCCACTCTGGTGAGGCAGCTGGGCTCCTTCTGTGGTCTGCAGAAGCAGCGGGGCACTTCCAGAGGGCAATGCATCCTACCCAAGATTGGTCTCCTAAGACAGAAGAAAGATGAAAGAAGAAAGATTCTGGGCTCCTTCTGTGGTCTGCAGAAGCAGCGGGGCACTTCCAGAGGGCAATGCATCCTACCCAAGATTGGTCTCCTAAGACAGAAGAAAGATGAAAGAAGAAAGATTCGGCTTGCCAATGTGACGCCCATCTACAAGAAGGGCCGGAAGGAGGATCCGGGGAACTACAGGCCTGTCAGCCTGACCTCGGTGCTGGGGAAGATTATGGAGCGGTTCAT
>NW_008796110.1:7741784-7767425 GCF_000699145.1 Aptenodytes forsteri | reverse complement strand
TTGAGTCCCCACCCCTGGAGGTATTTAAAAGACGAGTAGATGAGGTGCTTAGGGACATGGTTTAGTGGGCATGGTGGGGTTGGGTCGGTGGGTGACTCGAGGATTTAGAGGTCTTTTCCAACCTCAATGACTCTCTATGAAATCAGCTCTAGAAATGGCCATTTCTCCCCATTGACTATAGCCCTAGAAGTCAGGTTAGACAAGTAAAGTTAATAAGAGGAATTTCACTTACACTTTCTTATTTGGAAAATTCTACTTTTTTGACACAAAAAGCATATCTCAGCTATGAGCCATGATTGGCTGATGCTGCATATTAATTTTCAACAGATTTCCCTCCATGCTGTGAAATAATCATTTAATAAAGCTTTCAGGGGCAGTGTGAACCTTAGTAATATAGCTTTAATAGATCTGTTGCCTGGGAACTTAAATCAAGGCTTAGGCCCAATGCCAGTATTAAGGTAAAGACCCCCATAGGCGGCCTTGTCCCTTGTGTAGGTCTTAGATGATCCTAACCAGTTTTGGTAGTATTTTTCTTGGTGGGAATGTTGACAGTAGTGCTCAGTGCAGACCTCTGCCGGAGAAAAAAACAACATCCCACTTTGGAAGATATATAAAAATTGCCAAATGATAATATTTTCCACTGCTGAATGGTGGAAATACCACATCTTGTATGATCTGGTCCCAAACCTTAAAAGAAATTATGGAAACATACTGTATTAATTACTTACAATATTTTTAAAAGAATACATTATTTTTTCAAATACTGTCACCATTTTATTATGTACCATTTTTTTAAAAAATCTGCATATTCACAGTGAAATGTATCCAAAACTAGTTCATAATAGTTCACTCTTGAAAGAGAGGTTTGGTAACCACACCATGGGCAGAGTGAATGATTATTACACTCTCTCCTGACAAAACATGACAGAGGCGCAACAGGGTTGTGTCCTTCACCTTTAAGTAATCTTCTAGCTCTGCTCCTCTTGTTGCTTAATAATTTTGAAAACTTTGTACATGTATGTAGTATGTTTTAGCCCAGGAAATATTAAAGTGCTTTTGTAAGTTATGACCTTGGTACAGTTTTTAGCCAGGGAATCAACCCTTGCTACCAAGAGGGCCTGGAGACAGGTCACTCTGTTGGAGCTTTGGAGAATATAATGTGAAAACAGCTGTAGCACCATGTTGGGAGTTGATACAGTGGTTTTTTCTACTCTGTGTCTACCTAGTGCTAAGACCTATGTTGGAGAGAACCTTTACTTCACTTCTTCTCCATTTAGAGACAAGGAAAATAGTTGAATCTTTGGGCTCCATGAACACCAGCAGTCTCTCTGTGATGAGATTTTGTGCAGGGGCTGCAAATAGAGTAGAAAGATGCATAGAAAAATTATTATATGCTTTCCAGCATTTCTGCAGTGGAAAGCGGTAGCCAAAAGGTTCATCACAAGTTCTTGATGAAATAGGTTCCCTCATAATGAGGCTTTGAATCAGTGATTGGGTCCACCTCTGCTTAAAACAATATTTTATATTGCAAGGTGGTAATCATCTTTAAGGTCTTTAGGTAATATATAATTTAGCCATTATGTTCTGTGTAACATAAAATAAATAGTAAAAATCCCATGTACACTTTTAAGTTCATTAAATTCTTATTGGATGAGATGTCATCCTTTATTATGTATAAGCAACAGACATATGAAAGTACAAAAGCTTAGAAAAAATTTTGCCACTGTTATTTTTAGTAGTATATTTTAAAATATTTGGACAAATCATTTCCTAATCATATGCATCTATAATAACATTAGATTTGAGCAGCATGTAAACAAATGAAAGTTCAGCACTGTGTCTAGAATGCCCAGCCTGAGACTAATATATAACTAACATAACTAGTCTTTTATTGTTCTTGTAGCAAAACAAGTTCAATAGCAGCGGTTGGAAAAGTGTAAAACGTGGAAGCAGTTTCCAACAGGACAAATTTAAGATCTGATGATGACATCTTGGAAGACTACAATTAGAGGATTAGAGGTGTAGGACTGTCCCATAATTGACAGCCCATCAATTAGCAAATACTTTAATCAATAACAAATAAATTTTAAAAATCCCCATGACCTTACCGGTCTTTCAAGTCTTGGGAAAAAAAATGCTAATCTCAATCCTTGATTTCTATTTTGGCAGCTTCTGCAAGTGAGCTGGAAAGTGTCTGTTAAAAAGGAATAGCTCAACTGAAACAAATTCCTCTTGCTTTTGTCTCCAAGTGAACTGCACTGTGAAAGGACATGAAATGTGAATGCACTGCCTAAGAGGTTTACAGTAAAAGATAAGGTACAGTCTGAGAGTAGCTATTAACATCTCCATTGTACAGCAAATACTCAGAACAGTAAAAGGTTGTTGTTCAAGAAACAACAAGTAAAACAAAGCTTTAGTGTTTTTTAAAGGTTCTCTGTAGATATCTAAATTTTTCATGTGAGTTGTCCTCCTAGCCTTGTTAAGAGCTGTTATTAGAGCTGCATGAAGAAACTGCTAGTTATTCAGGTGTACGAAGTTATATGCAACAAAAGTATGTGAGAAGAGGGGGGAAACGCCCTTATATTCACTGGTGATGATATTAATTAATATATTCTGATCTTAAGGATGATGCTTCAATTTAGCTGGAGAAATTTTCTTCTAACATTTATGTTGATTTGTGTTCATTTATGGATCAAACTTTCAAATAAATGAGCTTTATGTAGTCAAATTTGTATGAAACATTGTATGTTTACAGTTGTACATGTAACTATTCCACATGGGGTGCTGGATAGGGGTTTACTCCAAAGTCCATGAAAGTTAATGGTAAAGTAATCCAAATTGATTTCAGTGGATGTTAGCTCAGGCCTTCTGTGCAGATATAAATAATTGCCAACTGGAGCTTGAACTTACAAACATTTAGGTAACTAGTATTTCATTTGCCTTTATATATCTAGGCTCCTGGACTGGACTCCTGAAAATATTGAAAATGGGACTTTCTGTATATCTTCATGTTGTGGTAGGCAAAAAGAAAGCTATATTGTGTATCCCAGTTAATCTCCTAAGTGCTGACACCTCCTTTGGGGTAAAGGATGAACTGAATGATCTCTCCAGATCTTTGCAGCCGTTTTCTATTATTTTAACTGTATAGATGTAAGAATAGCTGATTAATGGTGCTGAAAGGATTTAAAATATACTTGCTGACTTATGCTTGTGAAGTTTGATTCATTCATCTCTTTTTTACATATTTTGATGGCAAAATATCCCTAAATTCTTTCACTAAGATAGCAGTTTAAAGAAAAGAATGCAAAGTTCAAAAGTGAGTTTCTGCAGCAAATTTGTATGCCTACACTGTAATGTGTCATAAAGTACGATTACAGACGGAGTCCTTCTACTAGGAGAATTTTAGGGTCACAGAGTAGACTTTGTTGTCATTTACTCTGGACTGAATCCATTGACTTCAAAGGATTCAATGTAAATTTAAAGTGTGGTACTTGAGATGTGAATACAGACCACAGGCTGACATTTCTTGAAACTCACATATGATTTTGGTTAAATTAATTAGAATTGCAGGAATATATCAAAAGGTACATATATAATTTTATTTACTTCACTGAGCTGAACATGGAAATTGAACCAAAAACCCCATTCAGAGCAAGACTGTTGTATTGTTTTCTTTTACAAAACATAAGTGTAGCTTTGATTGCTGAAATTTTGTGGGAGCTACATGAAAGTACAGAGAAGAAACGGGACTGAAAATTTCTGTTTCATCACTCTTCAGAAAATGGTGTGAAAGTCTCCTGAAAGAGATCCAACAATCACTCTGTGAAATAGCATCAAGGTGTGGACAAAAAGAGCTCAGAAGAGATAGAAAAAGTAACTTCCTAACCCAAGGGAAGGCTTTCTTTCCTTTCTTTGCTCTCCTTCCACTAGAACAGTGTGTGACTGAAGACCAGAGTTGGGATTGATGTCACCTAGTATTGGAGATCTATATCTGAATGAGTTACCCCAACATTTTTGGGAGTCCATGGAGAGAAACAGGTGCTTTTGGGTGCAATTTATCTTACCTGTTTTAGAGGAATTGCGGCTCAGAGGTGACTGCTGCTCTCACTAACTATGAAGAGGGTCTTGGGTCAGAGGAGTGTGAGAAGTTATATTTCACTGTTTTTGTTTTCAATGGCCAGCTGGGTTTGTAACCTAAACCCATTTCTTTATTCATGGAAGAGACCTGTTTTTTCTATTAAAAAACAGTGTAAGAACCATGTGCCAGAAAGCTGGAATGCTGCCACTCTGGTGCTTTTAGTGTGGAGATTAGAAGAGCAGTAGGTCATCTTCCCTGTCTCTGTAGTAATAAATGGGTAGCTGGATTGCCCAGCTACATTACATCTTCTGGGGACTTTCTTTCGTCAGATTAGCTAAGAAAGGCTACTATTGTATGTATAATATCTTGATCATGCAAACCCCCCCGGAGAAGGAGACTTGGAGCACAACTCTTGACAGACAGTATGGCAGGATTTCCAAATAAAAATATTTCCATTTCTTACATTTCACTTCCTATTTGAAATTTTCCATGGGAGAAATTTTCTGACTAATTCTGACCGCAAATATATTTTAATGAATTTGTTACAGTGTTCTACCTTGTATCCCAATCCCAAGGGGAAAAATGGTATGTATTGTAATCCAGTCCTAAATAACCATGATGAATGAAACTTCAAGCCTAATTCATACATTAAAAAATGCTAAATTCAGCCAACATAAATGATTTTATTGTAAACATTGTTTGTTTTGTACAAATGTTTTGTTCAAGAAAAGCAACTCATAAATAAAACTGAATATACTTACTCAAAACTCTTTTGATGGAAAAAGCAAGGCATTGTTTAAATAACTTTATTTTCTGCTTGCTAGACAAAGTTTTGACTTTTAGAATACTTTAATGAAAATCGTTCTCCCCAGGGATGAGAAACATTTCCCACCTGTATGTAAATGTCTATTTTCTAAATAAAAAGAGCAACCATTGTACAGCTTATAAAAAGTGTGAGACAGTTTTCTTCTTTTCTAACCCACTGCAGATTTCACCACTGGAAAAGCAAGTAGTTTATTAGATTAAGTTAATTTAGATTAATCAGACTATTTTACAGTTAAAGCTGTAGAACACATCACAGATCTTAACAACCTCCTGGTTATCACAGAATTGTAACAAATTTGCAGTTATTATTGCTCTCAGAAAGCCTGGTCTCCCTGTCTTACCACCTTGGAAGAACAGCAGGATGTGAATGTTACATACACGCTCTTGACTTTAGGTGATGCTTCTGGTTCGTGTTGCCTCCCTGCTACTGACTGCTCTCATCTACATTCTTCCTGGCACATCAGGCCATGTTTTGCCATAAACACATTGCAGGCCGGAGGTCTTTAGAGGCCCTGTGCTGTTCAAGTCAATGGGTCTCTTTAGCACAAACACTGCACTTTCTGTTCATCAATAAAGTGCCTACCGTACTTTGGCACTGAACAAGTGGGTGACGATAAAACCACAAATTTTGTTGGTCTCAGCGAGGAAGGAAGAAGGCGGATCTATAGTATAAGAATGAAGGACACACTGGAAATATACAAAAGACATGGTCCAAGAAATACGGAGACCAATGAGAAGATAACCATGGGTTTCAATTTCTTTTGGGTATGGCTCAGGCAGATAACATAAGATAAATGCTATGTAGTGCATGTTTTATTTTGATAAACATGCATTTTAATATAGAGAACATAAAAGTAAAAATGTGTATCATTGCCTGACTCTGCTATCATTTTTTTTGCTTTGGGGTGACTGCACTATTGCCCTCTTCCTTTAAAGCTAGGATGACTTATAATCAGTGATGTACATATCAAATCTAGTTACACATGGAATCTAAAAAGCCCATGTAGTACTTTGACCATGAGGGTAGGGTTTGTGGGAACTGTCTATTGTCAAAGTGTGCAAGCAAACACAATTGTTCAAAAAAGCCTTTGAATAAAAATGCTAAAGATGATGCTTTAAATTTTTAAATAGTTTGGGGTTTTTTTTTCTGTGATAGATCTATTCTTTTTGATGTTAGTGATAACATACATTCCATTGATCTGCCTCCCCAATGACCTGCTGAAGTTTGGTGGTATATCTATTAAAATGTTGCTTAAAGTTCATCCACCTTGTTTTTTCTGCACTAAATTATCCCTTCACAAATTATCCCTTGTTGAGAGGCAGGGGAAAAAAAACCCCTCACACTGTGTGTGTGAGGAATATTTTCCACTGGTCTTGAAAAAGCAATTAAGGAATGTTCCATTTATTCTTCCAAAGCCAATGTTTACCTTTTTGAACACTTTTGATTATTTTTCCCTCTCAACTCGTAGTATTTTTCAGATTTTGCTTACTGTTTTTAAAGTAATTCTATGCCTCCTTGTGTTAGATATTTATCATTTGCAGTGAATGCTAGATTACACTTGAAATTGAGACAAATCACTGGAAAACAGAGAGGAAAAATCAGAATCTTTGCAATATCTTTCACATTTTCACACTATGCCATCTATTTTTTTGAAGGAATACTTATGGGAAAAATATGCCTATTAAACTATGTTATTGTTTTAAAAGTTAAAGTATTATGAACCAGTTTTTACTGAAATCAATTATATAGTCCTGAATAAATTTTTACAATCTTTGTTGTATTTTCATTGTATATTTAATTGTGCTGTAGTAGGCCATAAACCTCCAAATCTCTTATAGTAAAAATGTTCTAAAATTCAAAATACATACAAATTATTTCATTTTGCATTGGTTACTCTGAATACGCAACCACTTACTCTCACTATGTAATATTCAGACAGATTTTTGCATGCTGTACTCAGATTTATACAAGGTGAGCGTATTTATTGTATTGCAAAAGAAAAATCCCATTGCAGGTTAATCAACACTGGAAATATTATAAAGTTTCATTGCACGAAAAATGAATTTCCACTGTAATTTAGGCAATGAACATTTGCATTTTAAATGATATTTATGTAGGTGTGAATAACTGTTCTATAAAATCTTTTTGTACAGCTGTATTGCAATAGAAAATATTATAAAGCTTTAGTGACAGACTGTGTATAGTAGATATTTCTTAGAAATTATGATTATTAAGAAAAAAACCCCAAACATAAAATGCATACATAAGAAACCTTTAGTATTATAAGCATTGTAATAACTAAATTCTGGAAATTCAAAGTCTCAAAGAGTTCTATAACTCATCCTATTCAAACCTAATACAGCACAATGCAATTTTTACAGTGCCCTTTGTGCTAGTATCCTGGAGCACTTTAAAATGAATAAAGTTAAAATTAGCAGTGTAGCACTCAATTTCCTAAAGGAGTTACTTTAGAAAAACTAAGTAAAATCAATGCCTTAAATGTTTGGATTTAAAACCCTGCCAATTGAAGCTCTCTTTATTTCAAGTAGCAAAGTATTCCAAATCTCCTGAACAAAATGTCTGAAGGCTCTATAGGTTTAGGATATCAAAAAAGTATTTAAGAATTATAAAACCATCATCTATCAATCTCTGAGTGCATACTGATAGGCATGGAAAGTAAATGTAATGGCTAGGTAGAGCTGTACAGCAGCCTCTGCATCAAATAATAGGCTAGTAGTTTATTTGCATTTCTATAATACATTTCACCTGAAGATCTCAAAGCTGTCCCTCTGTTAATTCCAGCAGAACAATATAAAACACACTTACAAAATAGAACAGTGAACTGCAGTATTATGCTGAAAAAAAGGAGTTTTGTATGAGCAGCAGGAGAGGTGCAACTCTCCAATAGACTACAGGGTCAATTGCACATCAGGTGGCATCACTTGTGTAATGGAGCTATTCGTAAGTGATTTTATTGAACTGTAGTTCTGAAGTTGATTACTGCAGGTCCTGTATTTACATATGCAACTATCATTTGCAAGAAACAGAGTTTTGCAGGAAGTCGGCAACTGCAGGTGTAGCAGCAAGCAGTATAGAAGCAATGGCTGCGTTCTCTCCTCTCTCTTGCAAAAGCACATAAATGTATATCAGAATCCCTAGGTGGAAAAAAAGGAAATCCACAATAGTATGAGATATTTATAAGCAAGCAGAACTCTTGCTATTTCTGCTAACCAGCTTGATAATACCAAAATAAACAAATAAACTTGTTTTCAAACTCTTGATAAAATTGGAGAGTCACCTTTCAAATTACAGAAAAATAGTTATAATTCATTTGGATAGTGTTTGGGAGACATGAAGCAGGAATGTAAGAGTTACATACACACGACAGGAACTTATGAGCAGCTCATGGTGCTCAGGATGAGGAATCTGGTCATAGGTGAGTCCTGGAAGCAGGGCTATGGGTATTCTTAATCTTGGTCGACCACTGGCGGGCAGGAACGAAGATCGGGCGTTGTTTATCCATTAGCACAACTCATTCAGTCACCTACATTGTAAGGCAACATGGGAGCAAGATGTAGGGTGTGTAGTCATCTGCAACTTCTATTTGTAGCCATAGTCTGCCTCATTTTTATAGCCACTTTTGAGTTTCCTTTCCCTTTTCTTCCCTATTGCTACAATTCACTCTACAACAAACTACTAACCTCCTTCCTTGTCTAGCTATCTCTAATTTCCATTGTGCCCCAGTAAGCTAATCATTCACCACTAGGGCAGCCTGATCTAACGGACCTGCTTTGAGCAGAAGGTCGAACTAGATGACTTCTGGAGCTCCCTTCCAACCTGTGTGGTTTTGTCATTCTATAATTAATGCTGAGTTGGGTCACCTCTTTCTTTATATGATTTCTGCTGTAATTTAGTGTTGTAATTGAGGCCAGGGTGCTGCTTAGTTATCATTTAAAAGTCTTGCTATCATTGCCCTCCATTTCTTTAAATAATCTGTTTCTGAACTCCGTGAGTAAATGAACGCTATTTGTATAACCTTGCAGTTTTATGAGTGTATCCACATCTTTCTCGCTCTCTCTAGTGATACCTGCACTGATTTTGTCCATGATAATATAAACTGCCAGAAAGACATTTGTGCTGGCTCTGCATCGAGCTGTGGCTAAGAAGGATGCGGCTATTTTGAACTGCGCTGTTTTCTGAAACCACTCTAGATGACTTCTGGAGCTCCCTTCCAACCTGTGTGGTTTTGTCATTCTATAATTAATGCTGAGTTGGGTCACCTCTTTCTTTATATGATTTCTGCTGTAATTTAGTGTTGTAATTGAGGCCAGGGTGCTGCTTAGTTATCATTTAAAAGTCTTGCTATCATTGCCCTCCATTTCTTTAAATAATCTGTTTCTGAACTCCGTGAGTAAATGAACGCTATTTGTATAACCTTGCAGTTTTATGAGTGTATCCACATCTTTCTCGCTCTCTCTAGTGATACCTGCACTGATTTTGTCCATGATAATATAAACTGCCAGAAAGACATTTGTGCTGGCTCTGCATCGAGCTGTGGCTAAGAAGGATGCGGCTATTTTGAACTGCGCTGTTTTCTGAAACCGAGACCAGGATTGGTTTGGGAATGTCTATAATCTGTGAAACCTTTCTCTGTTTCCTTTGAGAGAAGAAGCAAAACGTTGCTTCCATTGGGGATCTTCCCCAAAATTACACCCTGATCCACTGTCACTTTTTTTTTTTTTAAATATCTTTTATGGTCTGACAAAGATGGCCTATTGGTATAACAGGATAGATTTTGTATGGCAGGAAACACTGTATAGGCACTGATTACACAAATAATCTGCATTGTGAATGTGATCTTAAATACATATTTTTGCTTTCATAAAAAGCCTTTCTTCATTTGTTGGGTGATGAAAGACCACTAAAACCTCATCAGTCTGAAAAGGGAGATGTGAAACCCTTTGCTGATGGATCTTTGCCAGGGAGGTGGCAGGAGGGCATGGGAGGGGAAAGAAGTGAGACAAAGACACTCCAGGTGTGGAGAAAGGAGTTGTCTTTGTGTTGGAAAGAAATGGTGTGTCAGAACATGTCAGGTGTCAGGAGGAATGACAAAATATGTTGACGCTGGGAAAGTTACAGATCCAGAAATTATCGTCTACAGGTGTTTAGTGTAACAAGAGACTGCGGATGAACTCTTGGGTTGTTGAAGTTCATAGCAGTCTTGCCACTTGCTGCTGTGACTCAAGACTTCCATACATTTCTGTGGTACAATAAGGGGTTTGAAACTTGATTTCTTTTGTCATATTCTGAATGACCGGAAGAGAACCCAATTAAATGACTAGCAGAAAAGCTGCTGTCTCCATGGAAAGAAGAGGATTTTAAAGTGAGGCATTTATTAGATGGCACAACCAGAAAGAAGCAGAAGGAAAGTACAGTACCCTTCCTCTCTACCTTCCTTGTGCAGCTGGGCTCTACAGGAGGGTGGCTTGGAGAAGGAAGGAGTAAACATAGTCAAAGCTCTGTTACAAGTGGAGTCTCTAATGAATATCTAGTTCCTTATTGTCAGCCTTCCCTCTCCAAGGGTGTTTCGGTATTGTGGTTTTTTTTAAGTTTCTATATTAGGTTAAAGTAACACAATAGTTAGCTTATAAGTTTCCGCTACGTCTAGCAGAAGCAAACATATTAGCTTAACAAGAGAGTAAACATGGGTGCTTTAAAACATTCATTCCAACTAGGGATTCCAAATCTTGTTTTAACTTTTTAGGCTTTTTCCTATTCTGTATATCCATAGTGTGACGTCTTTACAATGCAAACCCTCTGTCACCTGTTCCATATGATTAGTGTTTTAGATGATTTTCAGTGTCAGGTTGTGCGGGTTTTGGGTCACGAGAAGAGGCTTTTTAAATTTCTCCATATAGGCAATGATACAGACTACTCATAGGAAAAAAGGATTGAGAGATGGAAAAAGTTATGAATATTTTCAGGCAACTGGGCTTTCAAAACTGATGTATTTGCTGCCAGGAAGAATTTTCTGACATTGTCATAAGGTCTTTTCTTCCCGATTCTTGGGTTTTCTTTGTTGATTGTTACTCTTCTGCATAGTTCACCCCTTTTTCTGAACCATTCATAAAACAGCCATCATGTTTACATGGTATGGATGGCCACACGTGCTCCCACCCTTGGAAGGTGTGCCCATATTCCATCCCCTTGTCCAGAATGTCCAGGTAATGCAGCCTGAAAATAAAGTTCCTTGTTATGGGGAAAACTCAGTCATTATCCCTGTTGACTTTGATGGGATTTAAGACATGCTTAACATCAAGTGTAGGCTTTACATTTTCCGGAGTGGAGAAGTCAAGGAAGAAAATGAAGAAAACAATTTCAAATTCTAAATGCCATAAACAATTAAAACAACTGTTTTCCAAGAAACAAGGACTGGATAATTAATTTTTTGTTGAGCTTTTGTGTGCTTGCTAGGAATGAAGAGATTGAAGAACAATGGTAGAAAACTATGAAGTACTTGTCAGATGCTTTTTAAGTGATAAGAATAGCTACAGTAAGCGTAAGATACTATATTGCTCAGAGACGTTTACTGAACTACCAGGTATTCATTTGGCTATAGGCAAACAAAGATCAATGGCAACTGACTGAAAAGGAGTAGGGGTAATATTTTTTTTCTCACCAGTTCTTCTAAAATAAGTCTCTTTAAATTTGTGACACAGTCGGTCATGTGCATCATATTATGGCAGGTTACATCACATGATTTTATGTAGCCTGCTGGTAACGTCACTTTGCATTATACATTTAAAGAAATATCACTTCTTTTCACGTAGGGTAGAAGACAGTAATCAACTGACAAGTATTCTCCCGCTACCCATGAGAAGAAGCCAAGTATCAGATCTAATACTTTCCACCCCCAACAAATAATTTTCTGTAAACGCTTGTGCATGACAGAATGCTAGCAGATAGTGGGTATTTCACAGCTGGTGACTCTCTTATTGTTTAACTGTGATGTCTGCATCTTATAACCCTGTGCAAATTATTTAGCAACTGCCATATTATTTATAGGTATGAATTCACAAATTAAGGCATGAATTGCACAAATTAATCTCATAAATAATTCATTTTTTGCTGTGAATTAACATTCTGCCACAGTTAAAAATCTATTTTTGTGAAAGAGTATCAATTGCTATGGGCATGTTGTGCTTGATTTTTCAAGCCAATGGATTTTGAAAAACATAGGTTTCAGTGAAAAGAATGAGAAGGGTTTTTTTCTTGAACTTTACACACATTCGGCAGAAGCTTTCAGCTTATGAAAAGTACCGCCATGGTCTTTAATAAGAATTATGTCATGTTCAGGCATTTACAGGAAGAGGAAAAACATTGGATCTCATCCTAACAGTATGGCAGTCTGTCATGACGTGACACCAGTTTGTAAACAAAAACTAACTTACATGAATAACGATCCATTTTTGTAACTGAAACCAGAAAATAATAACATTCTTTCTTTCCTCAGTAAGACATAAGAATGTCATTGTGGACCTAACAGAAAGACAGTCGCAAGTTTGTTTGCTAGTAGACTCCTAGGGAGCTGAACACAAAAATCCAATAAATAATTAGCTCTCCTGTGACAGGCTTCTGAATTACTGTGATACATTAATTGGACAAAATTAGCATGAATTAAGGCAAATAAGTATAACATGTAATTTATTACTTACTAAGCACGGTGCTGCAGTGGAAGCCTCAGATTTCCCTTAAGATTGCTTTAACAGCTATAATGCATTCCTTAATTTACTCTGTGGAAAATCAATTTTTTCAGAGTTCATTAAGCACCAATATGTTACAATGCAACTCCCTAGAGCATAGAACCACAATACGTTATGCAAATTCATACCAGCGTGTTACCAATATGTAAATAGCAATAATACTATTGTCAGCTTCCTATTGATAGCCATGCTGAAAAGGATAATACTTAAAACTTCTTTAACTCTTTTGACTTGTTTCTGATATTAATCAGTACTCCTTTTAAATGTCATTGCTTAGGAGAGCTGTTATTTTAAAAAATCTTTTTCCTTTATGGTTCATTAATGAGAGTGTTCTGAAGTCCCTGTTTGCAAAGAAGTGGCACATAAAACTTTCTTACATGTTCATAAGCATCAGCCTTTTCACAATGAAAACTCAATATGTCCAGTGGACGCATAAATGGGCAATGCTGACTGATAGTTACGGATATACCATACAATAAATGAAAGAGAAGGCATTCCTAAACTGCAAGCCCTATGCATAAATTTATTTAAGCCTTTTTCCTCCCTTTCTTAGCACAGAAAATATTAAAATAAAATGATACATTGCATTAATTCCAGCCAATCAAATGTGAGTCACAGGAACTAGCATTAAGAGAATGAAGTCCCAGACTGTTCGGTATTCACCTAATCATATGACAGACTCCAAAGCGATCACAATAACTGCCTCCGGAGCTCTTTGGGGAGACAGATGTCACCAGTGGAAGGATGATTTCCACATCTTGGCACTCTGCAATTGTCAAACTGAGGGAGGGAGAAGGAGAGGAGGATTCTGCTAGTGAGGAAGCATCCTTTGTGGAAGGAGGAGGAGCCACGTCTCACTCCTGTCATTCTCCCTTTTATCAGATTTGTTTTGAATAAAACCCTTTCTGGCTAAATCGCACTCTGAGAAACAAGGAATGGCATTGCCCTAAACTACAAATACCTGCACTTAAGACCACAATTTGGCCCTGACCTGTAACTACCATTAAAGGCAGCAGGTCAGAAGAGTTGGCTCGGAGGGTTTGGACCTGTGAGGGTAGGGTTTTTTTGAATATATATATAACTGGCTTATTGTTCTGTAACTGGCTTATTGTTCCTTTGCGTTATGTTGAGACTCGCAGAAGAGCAAGGCATTTGGTCATTGTCTTTTCAGCCTCAGATGAAACAGCAATTAATAAACCTATTGGGCCTTTAACTATTGCAGAATTTGGCCAACAGAAGAACATTTGTTTGAAGATTTGTTGTTGTTGTTGTTTAGGTTTAATGAAGCACGAAAGATTTAATTTGTTAGGGCATCCTTGTATATGCAAACAGCAAAGTCCATGTAAAGTGAGGCTTCTATGTCATTTTGTTTACCACCATGTTTGTAGTGTTTCTTACTATAAATACAGGAAATACTGTGCTAGAGATAAGCAATATTGTGCAATAAGTGCCCACTAATGCCCAGTGGTAAAATATATTCAGGTCTTAGTCCAGCATTTCCTAGCCTGCAATTACTGCACTCCACCTCTTGCAACTATAATCAAAATGGTGACTGATGGTCTCCGAGCACCTGTCTGTTGAAGAGCACTATCAAAGTCTTCGGAAGACAGCTAAAGCAAAACCAATACATCCTGAATGTTTTCAGTGTATATGTACTCTGGAACCATTTTTACAATAAATATATATTTGAAACTGAGCGCATGTTAGATATTAACTCAGTCTGCATATTCAGATTCACTGCAGATTTAAATCTCACCCCTTGACAGCCTTAACCGTTCAACATATTGCAGTGCCTGTACTTGATGCTATAGTTGTGTGTTAGTGGTGACTGAATCCCACTGGAACTGAATCAGGTGCTTGCGGACTCTGACCCTCTAAGAATAAAAGGGATATGGAGTAATTTGAAAATATTTAACTTTTGTTTATGTTAATGGCAACTTTAAATAGGAAGCAGGGAGAACTATCCAGCTCCATCTATGCAGGGGTTGTATACAACAGACATTTCGAATTTGTATTTTCAAATTCCCTGTGATCATTTGCAACAGTATCGTATATCTTCTGGAAAATAATACTTTTCAAATAACTTTATGTACCAAAGTAAGTGGGCATTTTTTTAAATCCGATTAGTGGATTTGTATTTTCTATGGGCCATTAAATAGCATGCTTAAAACCAGTCCCTCAGAGACCCTTAAAGAATCTGGAATGGGTATGAAAGGTGAAAAAGCTGTGGAAATTCTATTATCCTTATTGCCCATGTAAACTGAGTAGCAGAGAACATGTGCAGAGAAATTTTGTGGTCCATATATGCCACATGTCTATATCAATTTCACTTTCTTTTTGACTGAGATGGTGTACAATATTGTAAGACAGTGAAAAAAGAAGCTTGGTGAAGTAAAATCTGTGGTTAAAAAAGAATACAAGAAATGGATAGTTTTTTCTAATCTGAATTGCCCATGTAAACTGAGTAGCAGAGAACATGTGCAGAGAAATTTTGTGGTCCATATATGCCACATGTCTATATCAATTTCACTTTCTTTTTGACTGAGATGGTGTACAATATTGTAAGACAGTGAAAAAAGAAGCTTGGTGAAGTAAAATCTGTGGTTAAAAAAGAATACAAGAAATGGATAGTTTTTTCTAATCTGAAAAGATGTGGTGTTGTTTTTGTTTTGTTGTTTTTTTTTTCCCCAACAATACCTGCTAAACAGAGAACATGTGCAGAGAAATTTTGTGGTCCATATATGCCACATGTCTATATCAATTTCACTTTCTTTTTGACTGAGATGGTGTACAATATTGTAAGACAGTGAAAAAAGAAGCTTGGTGAAGTAAAATCTGTGGTTAAAAAAGAATACAAGAAATGGATAGTTTTTTCTAATCTGAAAAGATGTGGTGTTGTTTTTGTTTTGTTGTTTTTTTTTTCCCCAACAATAACCTGCTAAATGCACAGGGCACATTTGTTTACAGATAGTGTGAGAAAGAGCAGCAGCTGCAGCGTTTGCTGGCTCTGAGTCAGACCAAGTTACAGTGACAGAAGTGGGAGAGTTTAAACCTCTGAGGGCTTCTTTTGCCTTGGTGCTGTACTCCACCACTCATTTAAAGTCTCCCGGAGGCCTGCCCTGACTCACTACCGTGTGTTACGGAGTGGACCGGTAATGTTTGTGACGTCTTCTGATCGGGTTCGGAAGTTCGTTGTCTTAACACATTGCATAGGGGCAGTAGTGACTCAAAAATAATGTGTGTCAAGGATTATTACTGCTGTACTGACTATGAATTTGTGCAAAGTCTTCCACATTTTACTTACAACGCCACTATTTGTGCTGGAAATCTTTCTGTCAAAACCAGCTCTCAGACATCGCAGCGTTTTCCTATTTTGTTCATTCTTCTTGACTACCTCCATGTTCTTGTCTAGAGTTGACAGTGAAGGCATTTTTGTTGCCTTTCCATTGTTTATCAATTAAAAATAATAATAATAACAGAATAATGTACTGATAGCATACTGCAATTGTATGCAATTTCATACAACTTAAAAACTTTTAGTTACAGAGTACTATGAATTTATAATGCAATCAAATTAATTTTTCAGAAGAATTTGTCCAAAACTCTGGGCATTAATATGTCCGTTGTTGGTTTCTATCACCACTAATGACTCAAAGTACAAAAAATATGTCAAGTTTGGCTAATTTTCTAGTCATATACATTTCTTCCAGTCATCTTCCATCTTGCAGAATATTGAAAGCTACATGAATGGTCATTAATTGGGTAAAAGGAGACTTCCAAGATGTTTCTATCTTTTTCCACTGTATGTTCCATAAATAAATTTTAAAAAATGCTACAAATGGCTAGGGAGTGGACCCCCCCCTATCTCTCCACAGGTGGACTCCACCTATCTCCATCTATCCACAGACCTCAAAGTTAGACTCTCAATTCTGTATTGTCTTTTCACTTCAAGATTTTTGCCCTTTTGACTGCACAGTGGCCCAGCCTGGAAAGAAAGGTTAGAGCATCTTCTCACTAGCCTCTTTTACTATTGCAGTTAGCTCTACTTTGATGGTAGGGCACTCTTGTTGGGTATGGCATTTTGGGGATCAAATCTCCTTAAGCTGGGGAGAAGCTGGAACACAGGTATCTCTTCTCTGAGTGCTCTGGTCACTAGGATATTTTGCAAAAAGCCCATGCTTAGTTATGCATCAGGCCTTAGGAGACAGGTCTGGGGCTGGAGCCTGAAGGCAGAGCCACACCTGAGCTTTTGCGAGGGGCCGAAGTTCAGACACAGCCCTGTTCCTCTCCAACTTTAGCCAGCCTTGGGCTTTTTTGATCTCTCTTCAAAGTAGCTTCGCTCTGTCTGTTGATTGTAGAGCATGTTGGTGCCAGGGTAACACATTCTGGATCTCCTGATTGGGGTCAGGTGTCTGCATTTTGTAGCACTTAAAGTAAGTGGTGTAGTCTTACCCTTAAGTCATTGCCATCTGGATGAATCCAGCTCTTATTGGTTACATAGCAGGTGTGTCAAGAAACTACCAAAATACCAAAGTACTTGCTTTTCATGTAATACTCATTTGTCACTTCACTTGTCAAACCTAGATATTTAATAACTGGCTACAGTGATAGGAAATTTGACAGAACTGCGCCAGGAATTTATTCAGTGTATGGCTTCATGTGGAAATCAAAAGAGGAGTATGGGGTGAAACACCCCTGTTGTCTGTAGAAGGTCTGATTCTTTGCTCCCTGTTGGAATTACAGGTCATTATTTTCCTGCTTTCTTTTAGCATTGAGAGAATAGTGACACATACCTGAATTTATCCTTTAACTTTCAATCACATTTTCTCCAAATGTAACAATTCCCCTCTGGTCTTTGTTGTTACTAAAATTGCTATAATATGTCTGCCCATATGTGTGCCTTATGGTCCCTCACTTAACCTGCATCTCTAAAAATGGCTTACTAATATATGTTTGTGTTAAGAGATAAATGTTACCTCCATTCTTCTCAACAAAGTCAAAACCAGTGAGAGATAAGGCAAACGATTCAAATGCTACTGAACAGTGGGGGAAGTTGGCTACCCACGGGTACGGCAGGGTAATTATCTATCTGCCCACAATCTGTCCACAGCTGGAAATTGAGTTAATTTTATTTACTCTTCCAAAGAGAAATTGAAACCCCAAGAACAGAAGAATCTCATAAACCTCTCCAAATAATTAAAGTTAAGACCCTGCTTCAGAGTCCTCTGCCTTTATTATGCAGTATACTGTTCTGCATCTAACTCATTAGGTCATGACCATTTACATCTGAAGGAGAAATAACCCATGTCCAAAGGCATCAGTCCAGTGGCCCTCACTTCGCTGTGAAACCTCTTTTTCTTTAAGAACTCCACCTAAACATATTTTGATAGAGTTAAATGAGTGGGATAAAAAGATTAAAGAAATCTTGTGTTGGTGGTTGTGTTTACGGGAGTGTTTACCTGGTACTTTTGGAGAGAAAATATTTTTTTGACTGAGAATATTTCAGGTGCCTCATTGTAAGTGTCAAGTGCCATTTGATACACTCTAAGGTATTCTGCTTGACTTCACAATGTCGTGAGTCTTCTGTGGGTCCTGTGTCATATCTGTGCCCTATATGTCCCTATATATGTCCCAGATATTCTAACACATTGTCAGTATTTAGGGTACTGAAGTTGCCTTTAGTGTTTTGTTTCAGTTACTTCTGTTTTCTATGTTTGCACACTGAAAAGATGCATCAGATGAGTTAAGCAAAATGAAAGGATCTTCTTTATATTACTTTGTCATTCTAGTACATGTACTTGCCATTTTGTAATATTCTCTAAGCTCCCTTTGACTCCATCCTCCAATATTTTCACATTTCCCTTAGGCCTATGTAATTCTGCTTCTATTCAGCTATTGTCATTAACATATATTTGGCCATTTTAGCTGTTCTACTGATGAATTCAGCCTTCATGCCAAGTTTGACCACTGTTATGGAATACTTTTGGCTTGGCAAAGCACTACCATCTCTGCATTTAGAGTGAGATACTTACCAGAAATCTCTATGTGGAGAGACAGGTGGAAGTTGTTTCTGCACAAGCCTAACAGTTGAATTTTGTGCATTTACATCTCTGCAAAAATTAGTACTGTTTTGGTTTGCAGATGATTTCTAAGTTAAAGGAAGAAAACAAGATGCAAGACATTGCATAATCAGATCCAAACATATTTTAAATCTGTAAAGCACACATCTGTGTTTCAATTTTGTTGTTAAACTTTTAATCATTGCAAGGACTCTGTTTCTGAACAAATTTCATTCTGTCAGTTGTTCCTGCCTTTGGTCAATCTCATTTTGGCATCCGTCCCTGTTTGTAACCAATATTCCCCTTTGCCTGCCTGCCCTGCCCGGAGGCTGATAGGCAGATGGTGGCAAGCTCTAAGGAGGTAGGGAGAATGTTGTCTGCTCAACACTATCAATCTATTTACTCTTTTGTCTTTCAGATCTTGTTCCCCTTGTCTCTAATCATTGCCTTTGAGTCTTTCTTTCTGATGACTGCTTGTGCTCATGTTCCTTCTCTCAGATTGTAAACACTTTTGAGCAAGAATTTTGGGTTTTGGTGTTCTGTACTCCATCTCCCCCTTTTAGGTACAACTCTAACTTAGAAAGCATCTGTAAGGCTGCCAACAAGGTTTGCAAGTTCTGAATCTCAGCTGCTTTCGTTCCTTTTTTTAAAATGGGGCATTTCTGTTCCAAATAGTGTATCATTACAGAAGTCACTTTAATGCTTCATAAAGCGCAAATCCTCTTCTTTGCCTTCTCTGCGTGGTCTCCAATATCAAACGCTTCCTTTTTTGTATTTTTGTCCCCAAAAGGTCTTTAAGAATGAGACCTGTCTGGATCCCACGTGAATTTCCTTTTTCAACACCCAGAGTTGGTTAATAATCTGGTCAAGTCTTTCTTTTGTGGCTACTGTTTATTTGCTCCCACATATTCCATATATTGATGGGAACCTCAATATAATTCAGGCTGTGCAGCATCTGATTGTAACAGATTGGTTTTCACTCCCAGAAAGCAGCACATCAAAGCAGACGCAGATCAATAATACTTTCCCCTTTCCTGTCCTGTGTTGCAGGTTTCTGTTCAACAGCCATGAGAAAATGCCTACAAAAATCCAGATAGTGATCACTAAGTAGCAAACACAGAATGAAACAACAGTACCTGGCACCTGAAGTATCACTTGTGCAAGTTGTTGGTTCTTAGTAAAAGAGACTCGAAGTGTGTATCCTTAAAAGCTTCTTCCCCCCCCTCCCCTTCTCATTTCTTGCCTTTTACTTGGGTTCCTTCACACGGTGCTATTCTCCCTTTTTATACTGTAGCTCTGATAGTGAATGCTTCCAGTCCCAGCTAGTCATCACAGGATGCAAACGTTAAATGAAAACTTTTTCAATTACATTTTAGGTTCGTTGATCAGCCAGAAGTGGGAAATATTTAGGTGAAAGTGAGTAGTGGGTATCTGGACGGCAATTAGTGTCTACTTCCAATACCCTGAGGCAGGGACTCAGATATTTCACCTGTGGAGGAGGGGGTCAGGGCTTTTTCATCCATTCTTTTCTTTTCCTTTTAATTCCCTAACTCCCATAATCTGGCAATGTATTATGCAGCACAGACCAGGAAGGTGGGCTGCAGTAAATGCTGCTTTATGGATCAAGCAGTAGGAAGTGCTATACTCTTCCCCCCAGAGACTGAAAGCTTTACATCAATCAGCATACTGACAATGACTGCTTTTGAACTTACCTGTAGTATAGCAGTGTGGCAAATCATTATCCAGCATTCAATTTTTTTAAAGAACACACATAATTTGAACACTGAAGCACCATACGGCCATTTTGTCTGACTCCAAGCACCTTTTTGATTGATCGCCTCTCTCTGTGCCACAGGGAGAAGACAGGATATATTCTGTGCCTTTTGCGTATGGTGCCCAAATAATCTCACATACTATAATGAAATGTGTGAAATTTTATGCCATCAACATTTGCGTAAATTTAAATAGAGCGTGAGACGTTCCAGTTCTCCTTAAGCACAAAACAGTGAAGTTGGGTACTCTGTACCAGGCAAACTGAACAGGTGGTAAACACGACATGTAGTGCTGTGGTATGAATTCAGATACTAATCTTGTTTTGCTGTGGATGATGTGATGGGATATGGTCTTGGGAATGATGCAAGGGAACAGATATGTAACCTAGTGCTTATTAATCAGGAGCTTTCATACCAGATAGTTAGTTGGAGATCCAAGAATGTGCTCTGTCTGTGTCTGAACTCATTTCACTGCAGGGTCAAGACTGTCATAAATAGGATCAATAGCATAGAGAGCTCTGTTTAGCTTCAGTTTCTTCATGTGAAATAACTACTGCATGGACTGAAAATAATGGCAAGAATCCAAAGGCAATTACACACTGTTCTGATTAGGGAAAATTCAGTTCCAATCTTCATAACAAGTAGGCAGAGTTTCATCATCTTTGAAAGACAGATTATTTCACATCTACTGTTTAAAGTAGTCTATCTCTTGCAAGTTACCTGCATCTGTATTCTAGGTAATGGGAGTGCTGGTGGTAATCACTCTTGGTCCTCTTCTGGCTCCCAGATGAAAAAAAAAGGCTTTTAATTTCATATCTTCTTTTCAGGGATAGTGATTGCATTTCCTCTTCTATTTTTGTTTTAAAGCATCTGTTAACATAGCTCTATATTGTTGAATTTCTCTCTATTTCTCTACTTAATTCAGTGCTCAGGTCCTGCTAAGTTTGACTCTTCTTCTTAAGCACATAGGTGGACTTAAATGTGAAGAGAGAAGAAACTATTAGAGCTGGAAAATAAACGACACCCTGGAAGCACATTTTCTTTATTAATTTAGTTTATTTGTGTGGTTGTAATGGCTTTTCTGAAGTTTCTCACTTTGATAGTCCAGGACTATGCCTTCCTCTTAGTATTTTGTGTATCTCTGGTCTAAAGCTGTACTTTAAACAAGCCATTATTTCCGAGACAGATCTTTTAGTGGCAAATCTTCTTGTGACAAATCTTCTAGTGGTCTGCATTGTTCTTTGAACTTCACCTAGGCAACTGTTCAGATCAATCTGCAAAGCCTACCTCATTGCTAACACTTGCCCCACTCATCCCATAATTGTTTCTTGGTTCTGCTACAAATAGGAAGGCCAAGGGGAAAAACTGGAAAGGAAGGAAAGAAAGGGTGAAATATTACAGGGTAGTGAGTTGTGAACCATTTGTATCTTAGAAGGTGCTTTCTGTAAGTTTTTGCATCGTACTTCAATACTATAGAAGTAAGTGATAGAAAGAAAGGTTCACAGGCTAAGATTTCCCCAATTTAGATGAGGCTCCTGGAGGAACCAGTTCCATACAGTCCTGCAAACACCCTTAAAGGTCTACATCTCAGTGACGCTCCTTTTGACTGAGGAGGCCTGAAAATGACTCCCTGTGCAGTTGTCTGTCAACATTGTTCCATATTTCAGCCAGAAGAGATCATCTCAGAGTGACAATGGACATTGTCTATTTGAAGTCTTCTTCTGTTGTCTTCTTTGAAGTCAGTGGTAGCATTGTCTGCCTAAGGATTGCAAGATTTTGCATTCCCAAAGTCTGTGAGCATTACTGAGTTTTAACTGTCTTTATCACAATAAATCAAACATCTGATCAAATGTAAAGTGCCAGAAAATATCAGATATGGTTTCTGATTAGGATAAAAGACTGTTGGTTGACACGTAAAAGTTAGGTCTTACCTCTTTCTGTTCTCATGTTAATGCTTTTTATCCCAGAGCTGAGCGTGTACACAGCT
The DNA here is from genome assembly GCF_000699145.1 of Aptenodytes forsteri. NCBI lineage: Eukaryota > Metazoa > Chordata > Aves > Sphenisciformes > Spheniscidae > Aptenodytes > Aptenodytes forsteri. The sequence goes on along the minus strand of NW_008796110.1, from coordinate 7,744,940 downwards.
GACATTAGTATGTATTCTCCTCTGTCTTTACATAGCAGAATAATGACAATGGTTTTATTTAGTGCTTTTTGCTTTGTCCCAGTGAGGAAAGTTAGGTCTTACCTCTTTCTGTTCTCATGTTAATGCTTTTTATCCCAGAGCTGAGCGTGTACACAGCTGACATTAGTATGTATTCTCCTCTGTCTTTACATAGCAGAATAATGACAATGGTTTTATTTAGTGCTTTTTGCTTTGTACCCAGTGAGGCTGAGAAACTAAAATAACAGAAATTTGTTAACAAATGCCTTTCTGTAAAATGACAGACATGACTCTTCCCATCCCATTTTGCCAGATAGAAATAATACCAAGTTTTTACAAGGCATATGTGTTCTATGTGTGTTGCTCTGTGGCTTCATTTGAATGCGTGAGCACTGAAGCTACAGGAAACAGAAGAAAGGCTCCTCTGCCCTCCGCCTTCTTTCTTTTTAGCATAGATAGCAGGACATCTAATTGTTTCTTGAATGACCTCCAAGGTCTTTGTGGAATGAGATGTTTGTCTTCTGTGTAGAGAAGAGCATCCACATTCTATTCAGCCATTGTAACTTAATTATAGGATGCATGTAATAATTTGGAGACAGTCAGTGAATTTGCCTCTCATGCAAGTCATCATGAGACTCTGGGAAATAGATGCACACGTTCATTTATTGTAAAATACTCAGATTAATTATTTCACCTGATATCTGTACTTGTAAGTTGCCAGCTGCAGCTGAGGATGACAGAGAATGAGCCAGAGATGACATATATTAGGTACATTGTCTAACACCTACTGAAGGCGTTTGGATGCTACGTGAGTGGAAGCTGTGTGGAACAGTTAGAATTAAAGTCCATTTTATGCTTGCCAGTTATTCTGTTCCTCTTTTCCATGATACATCAGATTGTTTTTTAAAGATGCTTTTGGTCACAAGTGACAACATACACTATACACTATTTCTCTGTTGCTCCTCCCTATAATTATGGTTTGGTGAGATACAAGAGATATGTTGGTGTCTTTACAACAGTTGCGTTCCATTTTGGAAGTATGTATTCTGTCACTTGTTATTTTCTGTAAAGAGCATGATTCTCTCCACACTATTATGAGCTATTAGTAATGTTATCCTGCTCCACTAGAAGCAGTCAGGAACGTGTCACTGCTTTCAACAGGTGTAATTTTGCCTTTGTGTAAAATGACTACATGTTAGGGAGTAGTGCAGGGTCTGCTCGAGAGCCTTTTTGCTTCTGAGTACTTGTAGCGCTTGAAACTACTGAAGGCTGGGCTTCTTGTTAGTTTTTAATGATTGTTTTATTTGTGGATTGTGTAAGAGTTGTACATGGTTTATATATTATTTAGTCTGCAAAGATATTAAATTTAAGTATCTCTTTAGTGCCTCTTTAAATGCAATTCGATTACTTTTTCAAACTCAAAGTAATATTTAATAACTGTTAGTTTTCTTTTAGAGAGTTCTTACCAAAGAAACAGGAGTTCTTACAGCTACACGGATAATTAACTTGAAGCTTGTCTGTCTCTTGGGGAACATCAGATATGTAAATGAGGAACTTAAGTCTGAACAAGACATGCCAGGGAATCACTAAAAGTTTTATTACACTAAAGCACTGGTATTAAAATCCGAAATGTTATAATATATTATTATAAACCAGTGCATTTTAAGCAGCAAATATGTGGGGTTTTTTTAAATTTGCTCTATAAAATCACAAAAATATGTAGCTTTCAGTTTTTGAGGAGACACAGTGAAACTTTGAAACCTTCAGTAGAAAGCATGAACTGTTATGGGAAAAATTATAGATTGTAATAATGCTCTACTTTCTTTCAGTATCAAAATTTTAAAGAAATAAATGTATACAACAAGCAATGTTCCCCCTCCCCAGTTCCAGAACTGACGATGATTGTACCTCAAGCTGTCACATAATGAGTAATGCCATACTGAGAGCTATCCCTGGTAAGAAACTTTCCACACTATTGCACTGCTCAGAACAAAATTAAGGCTAATGTTCATTAAAAAAGGTGTTTGATGCCCTTTCAAAAATTGGTTATTTATTACCAAACCAATTCAACAGCCATCCAACACAATCATAAGAAACTTCACTGGTTAAACTTTTGCAAAAACGCATTTCCATAGATCCTGTTAGTGTTCCTCTTAACAATGTCATCAGAGTTAGTGCCAGAGGCTAAGCAATAAGTGGATATAAAGATGACCCAGCTTTCCACTTCTTGAGAGGTAGGCTCCTTTTTGGACTAAAGGCACAGGAAGGCACGGAGAACTTCTATGACTGTTATCACTACAGTATCCTTTCTAGAAATAAGGAGCTTTGAATATACTTTGAATGACCTGAGTGTAATGACTCTTGTATATGCAATTCATATAAAACACATATTCTAGATCTTAGGTAGATTCTTGCATACTAATACATCATTTTCCTTTTGGTCACCTGGTTGACCTATGTGCTTACAATACAAGTGTGTAATTCAAGCATACAAACAGTATTATTTCTTTAGCGGGGCTATTCATGTGTTTAAAATGATGTGCTGCAATTCTTCATTGAACTAAGCCCAGTGCAGGAAGAAAGCAAATGGTCTAGTAGCTAGGTCATCACTCCCATCTACTGATCCACCACCACTGTTTAAATCGGCAGTGGATGTAAGATTCAACAACAAATGAAATTAAAAAATGCTTCCCATTTTTCTTGAATCTGGTTTTATTGCATACGATTTTCATATCAGGTTTGATGCATATTCAAATCATAGTGACCATGTCTGCTTTCTGCAGACACCACGGTACCCAAATTCAGCCTAGCTCTACTCCAAATAAAGGTTTAAATTTCCTTAAAAATTGGTGAAACTTTTGCTTACTCTGCTACCTTTCACATTTTTATCACGTGTTACCTCATCTTTTCCCTGTTTTTTGTTATGTATTTGTCATGGTTTAACCTCAGCTGGCAACTGAGCACCACAGCCGCTTGCTCATTCCACCCCACCCCTGCTGGGATGGGGGAGAGAATCGGAAAAGTAAAAGTGAGAAAACTCATGGGCTGAGATAAGAACAGTTTAATAATTGAAATAAAATAAAACACTAATAATAATAACAATAATAATAAAAGAATATACAAAGCAAGTGATGCACA
>NW_008796110.1:7714817-7741621 GCF_000699145.1 Aptenodytes forsteri | reverse complement strand
AACTAAAACATCGGTGTGTTATCAACATTGTTCTCACCCTAAATCCAAAACACAGCACTGTACCAGCTACTAGGAAGGAAATTAACTCTATCCCAGCCAAAACCAGGACAGTATTCCAACTAATGCAGTTCAATAAGATTATAAGACCATATCTGTTATTTTTATGTACTAGAGCCTTGTTAAACCTAGGAACTGTTCTATCCCAGCCAAAACCAGGACAGTATTCCAACTAATGCAGTTCAATAAGATTATAAGACCATATCTGTTATTTTTATGTACTAGAGCCTTGTTAAACCTAGGAACTGTTCATGTTCAACTGCATTTTAATTCAATGGGGGGAAAGAATATGATGACATGTTTGACCCTTCTAGTTTGGACTAAGATTTGCATGAGGTTTGTAAATAAGTACATATTACTAATTTGAGGATGAAATGCCAATTTATAACTAACTCTCTAACACTTTTATTCTATAATTTTTTTGGAAACATCAGGTCCATTTATGAAAATTATGCGCACTAGGTTTGGGAACCCTTGAAGTAAAAGATACGACAGTAGCTTATAAATTGTTTGCAGTATTGGTAATTTCCAGGCATGTTTTGTGTAAAATGTGAATAAATTCCTTTACATGATGTGTGAATTGCACCAGTGGAATTCAAGAATGAAAAACTATTTGTTGCATGATAATGTAAATATTAAAAATAGATTTGTATGTGGTTGAAATGCAAGATGCAATAGTCATAACCTGTACCATTCATTTAATCTTGTATTCAATTAATTTACATAAACTTTCTCCAAATATGAAAAAGATCATAACAAATAAAATAGAAATGAGCTCAAGCAACTGAATTATTTTTGATGCACCTTGTTTGTAAAGCTGTCAATGAAAAATATTAATAAAAGTAAAATGTTAATGATAGTGCTAATAGTATCAATAATAAACTAAGAAAAAAGCAAGTGCAGGACTGTATGTTACTTTTTAAGCTTACTGCTATTTTGTAAAATACATTTCTTATATGCATTTTCAATCAAATAAGCTGTTCTAATGTAGTGTGACTTAACTCTGAATATGTTCTTTAAATTTGGTTTTAAAGCTTGTTATTTTTTTGTGAGAACACACTACCTTTGATTTAATTTTTTATGACACTGTGCCCACCGCACAGTAGAAAAAAAAAGTGTAATTGTAGTTTTGTCCTTTACAGCACAGGACAAATAAATGTCAAAATCAAATGGTGGTGTCCCCCAAGGGAAAATATATTTCAGTTATGAAATATTCTTCCCCAGCTCCCATTGCTATTCCTGTGAACACCTAGGTGAAGCTGCCTCAGGACCTAATCAGATGCTGCTCATCTGCATATAATAAAAAATCGTGCAATGAGGTTTTAGCCCATTCTGAGGAAAAGTGCATAATGTCTCTTTAAAACGTTCTAGTGTAAAACTGGTGCAGCTCTGGCTCTGGATGAATGGTTTGAATGGCATAGACCTGGTGAGAAATGAACATCTGCTTATGTTGCTGGTGTCTTGTCAGCTTGGTGTTGCATTTAATAAATATGTTTGGAGGTAGCATGGTGCTATTTCTTGATATGTTTCTTGAAAATGTGGTGATATCGATAAACTGTCCAACTGTCTCAGGAATTATAATAATAATCAAATATGCAAAAGAATCATTAAGGAAGCCTGAAGACGAGACAGTTTCAGGGAAAAGACTCTCTTTGGGCATTATTAGCACTCTTAATTGCATTATTACTCAGAGCAAGTGAAACCCATTGCTGTTGGTTTATAAATATGTTGTGCTCCTTTGTGATATAAAATCCTGAACAGTTTGAGACTGTGACTTGTCCTCAACTACTTTTATATTCAAGGGACTTGTTAATCCCTGAAGTTGAGCTAAACCTTTTTAGTTTATCCCAGAACTAGTGGTGTGAGGTACAGTCAGTTTGGATTTCAGTTCGTACTTAATTAGGAGAGTAAATGATGAGAAAGCTTGTGAGCCAAATAAAAACATAGGAGGATATACAGATAGATAAATAGATAGATAAACAGATAAACACATAAAGACAGACAGACAGATGCTTTCATATTGTCATAAGAATTTTTAGATAAGGGAGGCTGACAGGGAGGGAAAAGAAAACATTTTGCAACGGTGGAGCTCCTGTTTTCCCTCTTTTTCAACTAGTGCATTCTTTACTTTCAAACAACTTTGTTTTGAAATTTAATTTAGTTTTCTGTAAAAATAGTTAAAAATTGAAATGTTTCAAATTTTTTAAAAATATGACAACATTATTTTTAATGATACTTAGAGAGAAAGTTGAAAGCTCTTCTTTTTGCCTCAGTTTTGGGTGTTTTTGTTTTTTTTTTTTAAATCATTTTCCTGGCACATGAAATCTGTTTTCTGGCCAGCTCTAATTCTGAAATTAAGTTATTCTCGAAATTGCATCTGCCTGTATATTTTGCCCTTGAGAATTTTGTGTGTGAATGGTTTGAGTAAACAGTCTGAGTAAATGTACAGGAGAAGATGTTAATTCTCCTCCTGCAAAACCACAAGCTACGTGCGGTGGGGCTTCCGGAGAAGTAGGGATGTGAGCATGCTCTGCTGAGATGAAGAACTGAGACTATAATCTTTCAGCTCTTTTGGGAATCTAATTGTACTCTCTCTCCCTTTTTAGTCCAACTGCTCTAATTGTAGCCCATTTGCTGTCTTTGGGTGAGCAGATCATAGAATCATAGAATCATTAAGGTTGGAAAAGACCTCTAAGATCATCGAGTCCAACCGTCAACCCAACACCACCATGCCCACTAAACCATGTCCCTAAGCGCCTCATCTACTCGTCTTTTAAATACTTCCAGGGATGGGGACTCCACCACTTCCCTGGGCAGCCTGTTCCAATGTTTAACCACTCTTTCAGGAAAGAAATTTTTCCTCACGTCCAATCTAAACCTCCCCTGGCGCAACTTGAGGCCATTTCCTCTCGTCCTATCGCTTGTTACTTGAGAGAAGAGACCAACACCCACCTCGCTACAACCTCCTGTCAGGTAGTTGTGGAGAGCGATGAGGTCTCCCCTCAGCCTCCCTTTCTCCAGGCTAAACAACCCCAGTTCCCTCAGCCGCTCCTCCTAAGACTTGTTCTCCAGACCCCTCACCAGCCTCGTTGCCCTTCTCTGGGGGGGCATATGCCTTTACATGGGATGTTGCTGAGGAAGTCTTCTGAGAGGCAGCTAACCCTGACAGTCAAAGTCCTACATACCTGTCAAGCATTTTGCATTGTGCTTATGTACCTACCCCTCATTCTTTATCCCTCTGCTCCCAAATTGTATCTGTCTGTAATACAGATATAGAAACATATGAAGAATTGGATCTAATAATGTTTTACCATGTTTTCTCCTACCTACCAGGGACCACTTTCATTGCTAATTGAGCAGGAAGCCTTATCTCCCTCCCTTGCTGCTCATTGTACTGGCTTGCTGCCAGGATGGTGCATCCAGCAGCCAAGGAAAAAGATGGAGAGAAAGTTGTGAGAAGAAAAGAGGTGGGAGGAGGTCCAGTATCAGTATCCCTAGTTCTCTGCTGCCAAGTGGCTCTTGTGGAAGTGCAAAGATTATCATAGGTGTAGTCATGTGTCAGCAGACATCAGTGCAGGAAAAGAGTGAAGGAAGATATTGAAGCAGGGGTAAAAACCTGATATGTTAAGTGAAAGAAAAAGGCATGCACAGAATAACCATGTGCCTTTGGTGTTTCAGGGGTACACGGCTATGTCCAGCCAAGTTGCAGCGAGGCAGTGAACATCTGCATCCAGTTGCACCCTCCAGTTTCGCCCCAGTAAGATCTGAGCCAAGTGGTTAGGCACCCTTCTCAGGGTTCTTTCAGTAGTTTCACAGCTGGGAAAGAGCAGATGGGAAGAGCTGGCTGGTAGCAACACAGCAGGGAAGCACACCACACATGCAGCAACCCCTCCTTCCCACTCAGCTTTTGGTAAAGATATGTGTGGTATTACACAACCAAATCAAAGGAGCACCTACTTTGGTGTTTTAGTTGAGTTCAAGAGCAAATTTCCTGATAATCCTCTCTTACTGAGCTTTCATTCACTTTGTGGAGTACCTCAGGGATCACAGTCTCTGCTCCTTTGAGACAAGCAACGCTGGAACTGATGTTGTCCACCTGCCAGTGGGCATTGAGGCTCTGGGACCCCATTGCAACCAGCCAGAGTAAAAAAACCCAAACCACATACAATTTGATGTTGATTCCTCAGCATCAGTGGTGTCACTCCACAAATCCACTCTTACCAAGCTATGCGACTCCTTCTACAGATATAGCTGAAGTTATCTTTACAGTTTTTTAGAAATTTTTGGGTGAGCTTATTCACCCTACTCTTTCAGATGTCAGAAATAGCTGATTTCAACATATACCATTTAAAAGAAAAGATAATTTAGATATGATAATATTCGTAAAAGAACCTACAATTAAAATTAGATGTTTCAAAATAATGTGCTTATCTAAGCCATTTTAAATTTCTTATTTTGAGATGTAAATTTATGGCTACCATTTCCCCTCATTGTAGTATTTCTTAATCCTGTCATTCTTTTAACTTTTGTTTTTATGTATAATTCATTTTTATTTGCTCCTCATGAATTTCATAAACAGTAGTGTTTCTGCAATATTAGTTTTTTTCCCTTTTTCCAGCCAGTATCTCTTCTGCTTCCCACTATGACTTATGAAGGCTTAATTCCCACTCTCTTCCTTGCCTATCTATTTAAATGTTCACCAAAATTCATAGCGTTAAGTTTTAAAGAGACATCATTAGGTTTTAATATCAACATCAAGGCAGCTTATTAGTTTTTTTCCCTTTTTCCAGCCAGTATCTCTTCTGCTTCCCACTATGACTTATGAAGGCTTAATTCCCACTCTCTTCCTTGCCTATCTATTTAAATGTTCACCAAAATTCATAGCGTTAAGTTTTAAAGAGACATCATTAGGTTTTAATATCAACATCAAGGCAGCTTAATAAGAGAAGTAGAGTTGCTGCCTTCCTGAGCCCAGTTTTCCATCTGTTTCCAGCCTTAGGCGTTGCACCCATTTACAGTCTGTTAGCAATTGCAGGTTTTCTTCACAACTATGAAAGCTAGAAACAATATTTTTCTTTTCATGGAAAAGATTTTATATGAAAGTTTAGAATATACAGAATCTTAGTGTAACATATGGGCTATATAAATATATGAAGCAGGTCAATTTGGCCCATTGCCTTAAAGCACAACTGGGTGTTTGACACCACTGCACCACAAGCAGTGGTGTAATTCAGAAAATCTGCATACAGCTGAGTCATCATCTGCAATTTATATTAAATGAGAAATGTTAAATTTGAACATGCAGCTTTAAGACCACCATTTACTTATTAGTTGCGGAAGGTATGGCAGAGATGGATGAAAACCTTGTTCCTGAAAAGGAGCATATTCTCACGATGCATGCCCTGCAACACAGTCTAGAGGGTGATGGAAAATCATTTGAGGGCTGATAAACCACAGAAAAAATAGTAGAAGCAGGATTGCATAAGTGAACATATTGCCTTTGTCTTGTGTTCTCCAACTTATTGCTACCACAAGTTTTCTGTTTTTCTTGTTGTTGATCTGGCTGAAGGAAGGTTACATTTGCTGTTGTTGCTGACAAGATATATGTACCTAGCATGTAACTTAAAGCATGGCTGTACTTGCTTAGAGGAGACACCATGCACACTTACAGGTTTTTTTCTAGATCTCAGGTAAGTGGACCACAGATATGGTGGCTGAACCTTTCAGCCTTCCATGTTTCAGCTCCTGTAGTACCACAGGGAGAAAGGGAGATGCTTTTGTGCCCGGTTTACAATACAGACAGAAGGACTGTGAAAACAGAGGTAGTGCTCTGCCTTAGTTCTGGTAGGCACAGCTGAATGGAATGTCTTGGTTCATGGTAACAGCACATGTATGGGGCACAGGCTACTTGCTTGACTATTTAGCCAGCATCTGCTTGCACGGACTGCTTGCTCATTGTGGACTACAAGGTAATGTATATAGCCTAGCAAAGATCTAGCGCTGAAGTGAATTTACTCAAATCCGAGATGAATTCAGTTCTACAGGGTGACTTTTCTTTCCTGAAGGGTATTTGTCTGCTACATAATTATTTCCTTTAATTCCATTTTTGAGGAGAGGAACATTGGAGGGGCAGATTTTCAGATGTTGCAGATGGTCTTTTTCCTTTGGCCTCTGCGGACCAGTAACAGTGAAAACTTGCTGAAAACCTGTCCCTGATTAATGAGTGCTTAGTCTTAGTTGTGGTGATGCCAACTCTCAATACTCCTGCACTGCAGGATTTATTTCAGAGCTGATCCTTGCACCTGTGTGGGCCGGCAGCCTCACATGCTCATTAGTTCCAGTGTGGGCAAGGCTGCCCCAGCTGTGGAGGGGGGTCAGGACTTTCCCCTGCAAGCTTAGTGCTGTTTCCTTGCAGTGAGTCATCACTGAGCGCTTCAGTCACGTCTGTTATGTTTTGGCAACACCGATCCTTGCTCCTATCTCCTCGTATTTAAAAGGCAAATAAAATCATGCCTCTGTTTTATTTCATAATGTTTAGGAAATGTTTCCATAAACAAGGGTGTATTGGAAAAACAAGTGCATGTTGTCTGACTTTCTCTTTTTCACGTGCAGGCTCATTTCTCAAAGGTATTGCTATAATGGTGAGGAGCTGACAAAGGCAAATTTATTGAAAGTTATACATGTAAATTCTAGGTCAGTTCTTTTCATGTGTAGAGACTATGTGGTCCTCTTCATCCTGGAAAATCAATTTTTTCTGAAAGCTTCCATTGTACTAGATGCAGTAGAGATTAAAAGCACTAGCTACTTTATTCAAAACATGTTTGCCTTAAATTACAACAGGTTACTTTGCAGCCAGACATCTGAAAGCCATGTGCTAAATAAACTGTACATTATGTAGAGAAGGGTGTTAAAAATCCCCTGAAGTTGTGGAAATATGAGAGGCAAAGAGGAAGAATATGATTTTGGCAATTGTAGTCAATACACTGAGGCTGAACTGAGCTTTGTCTCTGTGGTTCTTCTAGCAAGGAAGACATATGTCTTGAATGTGATTCAAGTATACTGCAAACACAGGCTGCTTAAGGAGGTCATTGGTGACGGCAGACAGTGCTGCAGAACTAGACATATGTTCCAGATATGGAGTTGGAGTCTGAATATCGTATATGCACATATATTTTGGTCCATTTTAAAATTATTTAATTGCTGAGCCTTAGTGTTTTCTCTGGCTACTCCATAGAAATATGTTGGAAGTAGCAAATGAGAGTCACTGTACCCATTTTGCTCCAGTGAATTGTGTTTAAAGCACTTTATAGGAACCTGCACAGCTACAGGGCAAGGCTGCTACTGTTGGAACAATAAGCTGACATCATCAAATCGAAGCACAATTCTTTTGTTTACTTGCTAGCTGTTTAATATTTATATTAATTTAATTAATGTTCCTGATGTTTGCAACCATATTATTTGTCCAGGAAAGAGAGAGCTCCACCATCAGCCTGAGTGAAATGATTTTACCACACAAAATAACGCTGCAAGGTGGTGCACATGTTTAGAGGAACAGTGTGGCATGGCCACTTCTGCACTGAGAACTCTAATTTTTAAAAAGGGTCTCAGTTTTCAAGCACTTTACTTGAACAAGAAGATTTAATTTATTTGTTATTTTATGAAGCATTTTTATGTGTAGAAAAAGTGCTACTTGTTTGCACATGCTGGTTATGTGGCATTCTTACATGATTTCATGCTTTGCTGATGGAAAATTAGGCCCTTGTGTATTATAAAAGAATAGAAGATAGCTATAGAATCAGGATGCGATTGCCTCAGGACATTCTGTTGACAGCTAGAAATATATACAGACAAAGCAATGTCACTGGATGCTAATGTGAACTATACAAGTTGATGAGTACTGTAAATCCTTGTAAAAAGAGAAATCTATACCCTTTTATTATGCAGGTTTTTGCCTTTAAAATTATCACTAATAACACTTGTGTCATTTTATTATATATAATCATTATTAAGATTTTATAATTATGGACATGCTAAAGCACAGATACATGTTTTTGCTAATGTTCAGAAAACAAAATAATATTCCCTTGTTTACTAAACCTTTGCTTCACATTTAGATGAAGCTGTTATTAGTTTAAGGGGGAATTTTGACTGCATAAGGAATGCCAGACTGAACCAGAATTGAGTTAGAGAAATAGGGCTCAGTTTTTGAAACTAAAGCAAGATACATCAAATTAGCCCTAGCATTACAGGATCTTTCATGGCCTCTTTGTGTTTTCCACATCATCCCCTATAATCAGCCTAGATGTTCCATATAGACCAGATCTCAGTAAAAAAGTATGAATTTGTTTCTGCTGAGCCTAATTCCATCATTACCGATAGATTGCAATACTATATCGTTCCCGAGGTGTAACTATTTGCTTTACTGCTTCCATTTTCTGAAAGGCTCTCTTTAACAAGTCAGCTCAAGTAAAGCTGTTTTGATATTGCCTGCTTCAGTCCATCTTTCCTATTTGTTTAATCTTTAAAAATGTAGCAGAAGTATAAGACGACTGCAACAACAATACACTCCCTACGTACAAATCTCTGTCTTCCCCGTCTATATTAGCATGATAGCACTTTGGACATCAAATATTTATCCTAATTACAATTCTGCTCCAACCTGAATATATTTTATATGTCAGCAACACTGTGTCTGGGAGAAGAAAAAAGATAATTTTGCTCTCAGACACATTGCTGTTGAGGCAGAGTGACTCTGGACTCGGTACCTGGGAGCAATAGTGGCCAACAGCAGGCTCTGACCATACCATTTTGATTCCAACTAGTAAAACTAATTTATTTGTAGGTTTATTATTTGTTTCTTAGTTCATGAACCTGTATTTGTTTACTAGATAAGTATTTACTCGATCTAGACGTTTTATTCCAACTACATTTATGCCTTATGTGGAACCAGATGTCTCTCCTTACAGAAAGTGTGACACCTGTAAATACCTTGCAGACCTGAAGTTGGCCCAGAATATGTGAGAATGCCATGCCCCGTATTTGGAAGAATCCTTTAAAGTTGGAGAGAGTTCAAATATGAACTGGCCAAATGGCTAGCAAATATATTGTCTCTTATTCTCATTAGGAAACAATTATGGGACTAAAATTTGACAGGCATCAAATGTTATATTTCTGTTTAGGAAGAGAATTAAAGTCCAGTACAAGCTGCATGAACGTGATTGGTTGACAAAATTTAGAAGAGAGTAACAAAGTCACTGGAAGATAGTAAACAGGTTCTAGTAGGGCAAGCTTTACAAAGCAAAACTATTTCACAAATTTGTTAGAATTACTTGAAAGTATTTCAAAAGCAGAACTAATTTTTATATTCTAAATTCTGTACTTTAAAAGGCTTTTACAAGCCTTCCTTGAGGTAGGCTATTAGAGTCTTTAAGTAGTTGTTGGATGACAGACAAGAATTGGTTTAGTAAAAATGTCTATAAGACAAGGAAAACGAATAGGAAGAAATGTTTTTTTCCATAAGAAAGGGTAGCAATGGATTCATGGATTAATATGTGGTCCTGTTTTATGTAATATAGTTATTAATAAATTACATTTTAAAATATATTATAAATGAACAGAAGATTGCTATAGAATCAGGACGTGATTGCCTCAGGGGTAGTGTAAAGCAGGGAAGCAAACTTTGCAGAAAATTAGTAAAGCTTGTGAGGAATTTCAAGAGGACCTGTTTAAAGTAGGTGATAGGAAACAGCATGGCAGACAAAACTCAATAAACATCATTTCAGAAACCTTGAAAACTCTATGGACAGCTCAGGGAATTTATCTGCTCAGTGTATGGTTGTTGTTAAAAAGGGAAGCAAATATTCATATGTTAACAAGATGGAGAAGGAATAGAAAAGTTTTTAATGCCATTATAGGAAATGAAGATATGACTTCATCCAAAATACTTTGTAGGGTCATTGTTGACCTTTGAGAGATGTGGGAAAAGGCACTGAGAAAAAAAGAGGGGCATCTTAAAACTGTGCAATGGGAATTTAGTGTTATTTACTTGAGAGAAGAGAATAAGAAAGAACAATTTAGAATCAGATAAAACAACCAAGGCAGATGAGGATGGTCTGTTCTTGTCTTGCAAATCAGAAGGATGCTCAAAACTGAATGGCAGTGAATTCAAATCTAGTAAATAGAAATATGTCTTCACACATAGATTAAGCTAAGGAACAGATTTTCCCCTTCATGTCAGGGAGGTCATAAGTTTAACAGAATTCTAGTAAGGGATGGAAATTTATGTGAATAACAAATGTATCCAGACTTATACCAGTTAATGCTTAAAGAAGAAAAAAAACCCAAAACCAAAACCCCACACATCAGAAAAAAACAGTCTTGGAGAGGATATAAACCCTTCAGACTCAGACTTTATACCGATCTTCAACTATTGGGAATAGAGAGGCCATTTTCCTGGGGACAGATGGTCTGCTTTCTGACTAAAGTGGAGTTTCTTGCCCCACTTCCTGAGGAGGCATGTAGTGCTAACTCGCGTCAGGTAGCAATGCTGCAGTAAATGAAGGGAATTGTTCAGCAAACTATTATCTAGTAAGACATTTCCTTACTAGAAATGTCCTGCTAAATTCTTTCTAGCTGACAAGCCTTCCCTAGGCTCCTTGGAGTAAGGTTGCCCCGGCTAGCCATTACTAGCCACTTCTAAGCCTACTTACCCCTGCTGTTCTGGGCTCCAATTGCAGAGGAGGAGAGAAAATCAGGGCAAGTGTAGCCATGGTTACCAGTCCAGGGAATGAACAGATTTTAAATATGCTAATACCCACTGATGCTTTTATGCAGAAAGTACTGGAAATCTGTCGGGCAAATGCATCCTAATGCCCAGTTTTTCCAAGCTGGTAGTCACCTACCCACTGAGAGTTACTCGCATGTACCGCCATTTATGCTGTGTAATACTAGTATTTTCATCCCTCTATGGAAGGTCCTCAGTGCAGATCAAGACTTGAACAAAATGAATATGTAGAAGTGCATTAATAAATAAATTTCACTTGTACTGCATTTATAATAAATTATTTTATCATAAAAAATTTCTTCCCAAATTCCCACTTCCTGATTTTCCTCCTCCTTTTCATTCCATTCTTTCTATCCTGTAATTCATCAACAAGCGCTTCATGATTCTGTTATGAATAATTAACTGTGGTGTGGAACCAAGATATTTTATACCATACACAGTAGGTCTATATTAAAAGAATGATAAGCCATAAGTAAAACACTCTTAAATTAGACAGTGGCAGAATTAAGGTTGACTCTGCATACACAAGCATCGTGTCACGTTTTCTTATAGCTTCAAATAAACTGAAAAAACCCTAAACAGTATTGCTCCAAATTTGTCTGGTTCAGGTTGGTATTCCTTGCATACTCAGGCTCTCATTTAATTAATGAAGGATTCATCTAAAATGTGGAGTAAGAGTTTGGGAGCAAAATTTTGTTTTCTGAACACAGATATATTGGCAGAGGTCTATATCTGTATGTTAGTACTTCTAGAGCTACAAAATAGTAGGAATGCTTTTAGAAACCATCAGATAGTAATTTTACTAGCTGCAATTTTTAAAATAAAAGCTTTAAGAGTGAAGGAGGTAAAGTTTACTTCTCCTTTACTGTTTTAATGTCTGCTGTTTCCATTTTTTTTGATTTTTAAGGAAATGAGTAACCACAACTCTCACTTTCAACCCATCTCTTCTAGATAAGGAATCCATTTCCAAAGTTATTTGTGAATCACTTCAAATAATAAATTTATTATATAAAAATGTGTCATTTGATAAATGCTAAAATTAGCCAAAAAATTAGTAGCTTAATATTCTTTTGTTACATCCTTACTTGTTATTTCTCAATTGCTTTCTGTTATTATTACTAAATTAATTTTTAATTAGTATCATTGTTATTTGAAAGGCCAGATTCTTTGTTTGTCATAAATCTATATACTTCGAAGGAAATGCATCAGAAATATATCTTTCGATATTATATATAATTATTTAAACAGAATATTCTCTATTAAGAAACAAATTTCCAGTTGAAAAAGAAACTGGCAACATTTGATAGAAAAATAATCAAATAAATATATAAAAACCTTGTGCCTCTATATGATTAAAATATAAAGACAAAATGGTAGAGTTCCAATTGTTGTTGGAAGAAGCAAGATTTTATGCATCTTTGTGTAGCGAGAGCACTGTGTCAAACCAAATATTGGAAGATAGAAGGCTAGTGGAATTTTTCCTTTTCATCCAGGTTACTGACAGTGTTCCTAACCCTGCCTCTTAAATCTGGAAGATACGGTGACAAGGACCTATTTGAATTTAACAGTTGAATTTGTGACTTGCTCATGTTAGGTGAAAAGTGTTACCTATATTCATAAATGGCCCAGGGCCAAATTCAGCCCATACATATGCCCCTTTCCAGACCATTGAATGCCTCTGAAATCAGAACATGGCCATCACACTTGATAAATTGTAAATGGATGCAACCTTCATATCCTGTGTGCAGTTATGCATTCTTAAAGCACAAAATGAGCCGAATACTGGACAGAGCATACACCCCTGGAGCCACTAAGAAGACATATGGCATAATCCAAGGCAGGTGTTTGTAAATCCAAAAGATCACATTAGACCCTTAGGCTACAGTCAGAATGACAGCAGTGGGATTTTGTAGTTTATGTAGGACCCTAAATTAAGTTGTCACCCTTAATTTGTAGGAGAACATCTACCAGGGGCAAAAGCAAGTTAGAAACTTCTTGTTTTGCAGGTTGAATTCTTTTCCAGTTACTGAAGCCTACCTTTGACTTGAAATGTATGTGTTTAAAACATCATTTAACTTTTAGTTAAGCAACTTAAGTGGTTGTCTTCTTTTTTGGGGGTTTTCTTTGTTTTGTTTTAATTTTTGAGTAAAGAAATAGGTGTCCAGTGAGCAGTCAATGGCTATGGAATTGTCTGGGACACGTACACATTCTTTTCCAGCTGGATCATTCGAACACAAGCTGAATTATGGAAACCCCCTTTGATTGATGAGTTCGGATCAGCTTTGGCAGATGCACATTCTGAAGGAGTAGATTAATACATATAAACCATCGAGCTTAGCAGAAAGTACTGCTCAACATTGTAAACTGCCAACTTTATCATCTTTAAGTAAAAAATACAGTTTTTCTTCCCAACAAAGACTTTTTATAAAAGCAATAAGGTAACTGCATGAAGTGTGCTTATCATGATATAATCACACCCCAGGGGGAATGAGAGGTGCTCGGCTGCACCTCATGCTTTGTAATGACCCAGGGGTGTGATTATCTTATGATAACCACACTCCCTGTCATGCCTTATTGCTTATATATTCCACATGTCATAATGAATCCTGAAGCACTTTCTAGGTCTCGTAGCAAAGGCAATGACTTTGAAGTATAGGAAGTAGTCAGATTTTCTAGGTACATACAGATTAATATTGTATACATTAGGAGGAATTATGAATGACTACTTATCTGTACTAGCCAGGCCATAGTTTTTTAACTGTTTGTAGGTTGTGTAGGTTTATTGTGGTATTTTACAGAATGTGCTTAAATTGTTCTCTGCAAGCGTGGCACAAGAACTGCAAAAGCTTGACCACCATACTTCAGGACTGTGGAGAAGATAGCAGCTGTGACATAGCAACCTTGCACTTTCCTGTTGGGATGGTTCTATAAAATCATACAGAACTGTAATAATCTGGTTTTACCACATAAATCTTTGTATGTTTACATGCTCTTTAATTGAATATTAAAGTAACTCTGAGTAAAAAATTCTGGACTTTGATACACCAAATTTTGTCAGAGGATGGAAAAGGAGCTCGAGAGACCTGTATTTACAATGCTGGCTGAATATCTCATCAATCTCTCTTTTAATGAAGCCACATGAAGGAATTGTGGGTTATTTGGAAACATCTATTTTTAAAAATTCTGCAATTTAATAATAAAAATAATAATAAATCTTAATTAAAATGAATGGGGTTAATAACAGGTCCATAAGGAACTGGGAGATCAAGAGGCTTCTGAATTCACAATTAGGGGCTGACATAAAAGACAACAGGATAATAAACTAAGCAATTATCTTTGATATACCTTATGGTATAATAGCACCACAGGGTGAATCTGCACCTCAGGGAATGGGATTCTCAGTAACTTTGCAACCTTGTTAATCTGATGTATGTAGCAGTCAACATTTAAATACTACTCCACTTGGCAGGAAAATCTACAGTACTGTTTTCTGCCTGTCATCATAAACTGGTTGATAAAGATGATGGCCTATCATTATGACCACTGATGGGTTGATTCATTGTAAGCGTCAGCTCTGAGATCAGCTAAGTTAACTGCAGGTCACCGCGAAGAATTCTGTGTGTCTAAAATAAAGCTTATTTAGCTCTATAGTGCACAAGTGGAGTACTACTGATTATCATAAAGGTCAGACATGCACATTTTAACTGGTGGTAATGAGTAGTTTTAAAGATGTTTGAGTCTTTTCTTAATCTTGCCATGTCACAAGGCTTCTATTGTTATGCACCAAAGAATGTGCCTTTAATTGTACCATTTGCCCTATTGTATCTTGATCATAGAGTGGGTTGTGTGATGTTACTGGTGATAAACGCCTACCACATGTCCTAATAATTACTAGCCTTCAGTAAATTGCATAGTGAAGTAACACAGAAGTCTGGTAAAACAAAAGGCTCCAAAAAGTTGAAAGCAATATTTAAATAGTTTCGTGTACTGTACCAAATTGCACTAAATGTGAGCTGTCTGAAAGCAGCGTATAAAAAATAAGTAACTTTCAATTCTGATTAAGACAAATGTCTTTGACAGTAGAGAGTATTTTAAAAAATCTTGCCATATTGTCCAAATAACTTTCTGTAAATGTTCAATGTTCATATGGATTTAAAGAGTAATACTGAAAAGAGAGTGGGAACTTTTCACCAAAGAAATTAATGTTTGTGACAAATTATCTTTATAATTAATGATATTAATTTGGAGTTTCATGTAGAATGCAGTTTTCAAGCAGAGACATGCTAACCAAACATGTTTTGCAAAGGATATACTATCTCACAGTTTCACATGTAACAGATCTGAGCAATTAGTTCCTCTAATATTTCATAAGAGCGAGCTGTGTTAAAAAATTATAAGTTCAAACAGTTCAGAATGGTGATAACCACAAATATTGAAACAGTTACCTAAAATACTATTTGAGTGTGTGTATTTAGAAGAAAATGAGAAGAAATCCAGTAGTTCTTCAAGTCTTGGTGTGACTAAGTGAACACCACTGTAAACCTTTTAAAGAAGAAATAATACAGTAATTTCGATAATTTTAAATATTGATTATTTAAAAAGTTGTGGGTTGAACCTGCTCCTTTACATGTTCATAGAGTTGATTCAAAGATTTGAAGATTTAATTTCTGGAACTGGAAAGCTGAATTAGGAGGAAAGAAGCACTGGAACGTTTTTCTCAATTGACTCCCAGTAATGTTGTTTAGCAAAACTAACAAACTTAAAGGATCTGATATTACAAAATGCAGAATAATTTTAATGAAGTAATGAAATTCCTTGATTATCATCATAAGCTGTCCTCAATACTCTTCAGAATTTTACACTTTTTCTAAACTTCCCTCAAATATAAGATTCCTGAATTTTAGAAGTCACATTTCTACCTAGGACTTAATATTAACATTGAGTCATCAGGTATTGTCCAGAGTGAATGAATATGTTCATCAGTGGGGATGGTTTATTAGTGCGAAAGAGGTGGGAAAGGGTAGGTTTGCTTGCCTCGTCTGTAAAACAGAGTAGTGATATCCGCTGTTAAAAGTACCTCTCTGGCATACCGGCAAACATGTAGCGGTTCTGAAGTTCTCCGAGGTTGCTGAAGGACAAAAGTTACATTGGGAGGGTCTCAATAGCCACTCAGCAGTAAAAACTGCTCTGATATTTTCGCTGCGTTGGGCCTTTGCCTAATGACTGACTTAATCACGTTTGATAGAACCGTTCTTCAAAAGGCAATTCTTTGAAAGCTAGTTGTATTTTGTACAAAATACTGTGAAATTCTTTCTTTCAGAGATGTTGCAAAGTGTTGATCATTTTTTCTTGCTTTTATAAACAGACCAATTTCTTACCTATATAAACATATAGGTTTTTATATAAGTATACCCACTGGTCACATTTTAAAATCAAGCACAAAGTCCAGTCTACTTATCCAAGATTTAACTTGATTGTAACTAACCAGCAGAGCTGCTGTTACCAAATGGTCACTTACTTTTTTTTTTTCTTTAAATGTGATTTTTAGCTGCATTTCTCATTTTAGGGTGGAGTTCCCCAGGTCAGTGGCATTAAGTGTCAGAGGAACACAGGAGCTCCACGCCAACAGTTATGTTCTTCATCTGGGAGTATTTTAGGACCAAACAACACAGACTGACTGACAGATATATTGTGTTTATTGCAGTCTAAAAATTCTTTATCTACCAAAATTAAAACCTGCTAGGTTCCTAAAAAGAACAAACCCCCCATCTTTCAAGGCTATGGGTCTTTAATGTAGAGTTATTTATAATCTCCTGAAATAATACGTTTGAATTCCCCTTTGCTCCCTATCAGATAAAAACCAAACAATGTCATCAGTGGCTCCACAGAGGTGAGAAATTTTACAACCTAATGTGTTTGATCAGAGTGTGGTGTGCTGCAGTATCATTTTTGAGTTGTTCTGTTTCAAATACCAATGAAGAGCTCCCTTACAAAGTAGAGAGTTCCCTTGTCTTTGCATTTTTTATTTTAAAAGGGTTCCAAAATATTGATGTTGCCACCACAGGGGTTATCTAAATTTTTTGTTATCATTATTCTCAGCACTTTTTTTTTTTTCCCAGAGAGGAGTCTTGTATTTGCCAAATTTAACTTTTCTTTAACTCCTTATAAGTCTTTTGTAGCATTCCAGTCAAACAATAGGCAAAAATGCAAACCTAAGTGGAACAAATGAAACTTTTCTGGATTCTTTCACAAGCAAAAATTCTCTTAGATGAAACCGTCTGGGTTCACATACCTCCACCTGATATATAAATGTCCTGAAACCAAATAAGAAAAAAGGAAAAATGAGTTGACTTGTTTTCTGTTGGATTGCGGTTTTTATGCATATCAAAGTCAAATGAACAGCACAATGAGAAGAATTCACTTATGGTTAGAAATGCAGTGATACTCATAACTACATAATTGTGTAAATCTGTCCTTATTTATGTGAACTTCTTGTAAGATTTACTTCAGGGTATAACCTGTGAAGTGTTAATGATCTTACACTTGCAGTCCTGACTGTCATATCAAATTATAGTACTGTTGGGTTTATTTTTCAAGTAGTTGCAACATGGATTAACTTTCTGTTAGATCTACTACTAAGCAATTCATTAAATGGGTTAGAATCATTGTTGATTATTAAACTTAGTAGTCTGTGATCAATTGCTGAAGTATATGATGCTGCTGCCAATATGTAATTAGATGCTTTTTAATATTGTTATGGGCAAAAAATTTTTTTCTTATTAAGTTATACTGAAATTCAAAGTATTTTACCTTATCCCTTAATTTAACAAAAAGTCTGTATACTAAAATCTGTAATAATTTTAACAACCTATCAGCTATTTATCTTCCTCAGGAATGAACCATTATGTTAATTTTTCAGATCATTTTGCTTGTAAAAATGTATGTTTTCATATGCCCTAAATAGAAGTGTGTGGCAATGCAAATAATCACAGATTTTTAATCAGGATTATTAAAGTTTATGATTCTGATTCTTCTCATAACATACCTCCACCTGATATATAAATGTCCTGAAACCAAATAAGAAAAAAGGAAAAATGAGTTGACTTGTTTTCTGTTGGATTGCGGTTTTTATGCATATCAAAGTCAAATGAACAGCACAATGAGAAGAATTCACTTATGGTTAGAAATGCAGTGATACTCATAACTACATAATTGTGTAAATCTGTCCTTATTTATGTGAACTTCTTGTAAGATTTACTTCAGGGTATAACCTGTGAAGTGTTAATGATCTTACACTTGCAGTCCTGACTGTCATATCAAATTATAGTACTGTTGGGTTTATTTTTCAAGTAGTTGCAACATGGATTAACTTTCTGTTAGATCTACTACTAAGCAATTCATTAAATGGGTTAGAATCATTGTTGATTATTAAACTTAGTAGTCTGTGATCAATTGCTGAAGTATATGATGCTGCTGCCAATATGTAATTAGATGCTTTTTAATATTGTTATAGGCAAAAAATTTTTTTCTTATTAAGTTATACTGAAATTCAAAGTATTTTACCTTATCCCTTAATTTAACAAAAAGTCTGTATACTAAAATCTGTAATAATTTTAACAACCTATCAGCTATTTATCTTCCTCAGGAATGAACCATTATGTTAATTTTTCAGATCATTTTGCTTGTAAAAATGTATGTTTTCATATGCCCTAAATAGAAGTGTGTGGCAATGCAAATAATGACAGATTTTTAATCAGGATTATCAAAGTTTATGATTCTGATTCTCTTCTCATAGAATATTTCTGTTCAATGCCTATGATATAGCTGCTCCGAGTCTACTCAAGTGAGAGAAACATCAACCTTTTTTTATGACATGCTTATTAGTACAGTTGGAAAATTATTAATTAGGTAATTTATTACTCTGTTGAGAAGTAAGAGATTACTTATTTTTGTTTATTTTGTATTTTTACATTGATTGTGCAGCAGGAAAATTTTCCACTGAAAACATGTTCTTCAGGACAGGAATGGCAAGCTTACCAAGTGAAACCATTTTTGGTACTTTCAATTTTCTCAAGGGAGTAGATGTGTTCTCAGTTTTATTGTAAGCAGTCTCCTGCAGAAATCATTGAGAGTG
This sequence comes from Aptenodytes forsteri, assembly GCF_000699145.1. Lineage (NCBI taxonomy): Eukaryota > Metazoa > Chordata > Aves > Sphenisciformes > Spheniscidae > Aptenodytes > Aptenodytes forsteri. The sequence goes on along the minus strand of NW_008796110.1, from coordinate 7,722,647 downwards.
TGATGAAGGCATAAGAGCCAAGATATTGACAGACTATTAGTTTTTCTACAACTTTATGGAATGCTTTTCCTTTCCTTTGCCAAGAGCACACTTTGTTCTCTACAAGTGCTCCCAAACTAGCGCGCTCTGACTTTGTAAGAGGCCTGCTAGAGGAGGAAGGCAGCAGAACAGTCTTCTGTTGTATCCCCCCTTTTTGCATTTTTCAGACTTCTGCCTGGAAAAACCTGTGTAGGATGTAACATCGCTAGAAAGAGCTTCCACCACTTTGTAGCTTCTTTGAGAAAGAGAAACAGCTTCTGATTCATAATTAGAAATTATTCGTAAAATTACCAATAAATTTGTTATTTTCTAATACAGAAAATCATAATTTTTTAAGGGCAATAATCCTAAAGAATGGCCTCAGATCCCATGCGGATGCACTTTGCTTGTTTCTTCAGTCTTTGGGATGTTCACAGCTGTCCATCTCAGCCTTTTCACTCTTCCGAAGGGTTGTACAGCTTCTCCTTTCAAAACCAGAGCAGTTCCAGTTTAGTGAGCGAATGTCATGAAGCTCTTACTGTATTGCATTTCTTACCTTTCTGCATGGACAAGGAGCAACAGCTCAAGTTTGCATAACTGTTTTCTCAGCTAAACAAGATCTTCTATAGCTGATTTCATAAAGATGAAGAGGTTGCTGGTGATTTTCAAGTAAGACAGATTCGTAGCTTTGAGGTTACTCCTCAAAGCCTCCTCCTTTACTGCTTCACTTGATGTTAAGAGCTATTCGAAGGCCTGAAGGTCAAGGTATAACGGAGGTTGGTGACCGCTATACAGAGGCATTTTAATGATTTTTAGATATTGTAATGAAAATTTATCTCCATTTTTTATGTGCCATTATTTATTGTTGGGCCATACAGCAGCTCAGGATGTATGGGCATCCCATTTCCTAGGAAGGACAAAAGAACAAATAAAAAAGATTTATTCTTCTTTACCTCAAGTAGTAGTATCTATATGCTCTTGTAGCCAACTAACGTGGAATTTATTCCCACCAAGGACCCATGTGTGTATATATGTACATACCGATTGGCAGCTGACCTTTGGATAAGAACTTTTGTGAAACTTAGATGCCGGTGGGAAGGGAGTTTCTGGTTCTCTGTGTGTGCACTCGTATTGCCCCAAGTGACTGAGTGTCCATAGAGAAAGCAAGCGATTATTAATGATGATAGGAAACTCTTCCTTCATTCTAATGGTATGTATTAATCACCATTTTAGTTTCCATTCAAACAGAAATTAAAATGGTGGATATCTGCCTTTCTACAGCAGCATGTACAGGTTTTTTAACCCTGGTAGTGTATGCCCATTATATAGCTGATAATCAAATGCCTCTGTGCATGCTGCTCAGATCGTTTTTGCAGGACACCTTTAAAAAGAGAAATTACTAGGAAATTATGTGTAAGAGGTGTCCAACCCCTTTGCTGTCACAACGTTGGCAGGAGGTACCATAAAGCTGTGAGCTTTTATTAAGGATAGCAGAAAGTCTATCCCATGAGGATGGTATCCTGTTGAATATGTAGGATCTGTTTAGATGTTTAATGATGCAGGTATAGAAATTAGATTTAACAGAAATATGTGTCCAGAGATGAGTCTCCCTAAAGTAGAAAGCTTACTTATTTTGCTGATTTCTGGAGACACCTAGAAGAGAAAGAAATATGCAGTTATAGTCTAATACTTATTGTGATTTTGCAGTGCAGCTGTTTGCAGTGCTTTGGGCTGAGCTGATCCACAGCATAGAAGACAAGCCCCAAACCCTCTGCCTCACACAGAGGGTGTACAAGGGACCCAGGAAGCCATGGGTGGTGTGGTGGCTGTTGGGTCTTCAACTCTAATCCACACAACTTGTATACTGACAACGCAATTATTATTGCAATTCCTATAGGAACCCTGGAATAAGAGAGTTTTTCTTTTCCGTGTATGCAGAAGTGTACTTCCAGCATCCTTCTGCTTCCACGTACCTATTTGTGAGTGCTGGACACAGGTAGTGCTCTCTTACAACAGCTCACAGAATCTGCCAAGTTTCATTGCACAGCGTTTTTAATTCTTTTGAGGTCTTTCGATGGTACGATGACAATTATTACTGGTTAAAAGTAAATGTATTCTTTACCGTTCACTTGTAACCACGTTATAAATCAATATTTTAATATATTTTGTTAAATGTGGTGAGATCTAAGTCTACGGTGTTAAAAATATTTTACTGCTCTTTGTGCTTGAGGCGTTCTAGCAAGCTAGAAGATCTTTACAGGCATTGACAAGTTGTACTGTGTCTGTGGAGAAATGATTTAGAATAAAGAAAAAATATTTTTAATATACCATAATAAACAAAGATTTTTGCTGTGAATTAATAGAATTAATATTTAATAAAATCCCTGCCTTATTTTGTTTACGAAGCTTCTGTCTCCTTCTGTCAGTTTTGTCCATCACTCAGTGCTATTGCCAGTCAGAGCATGAAAGTGATTTTTTTTCTTAGAAACCCTGCAATTGATCAAAGTGCACATCTTTTACAAACCTCTCAAAATTCATAATACTGGTGGTAAGATGTGGCGCATGGGTTTTTTTAAAGCAAATTTTTATTTTAATGTTTTATCAGTCCTTTTGTGGCACTGTACAAAATGATACAGGGTGTCTGACATCAAAATCAGCAATACGGATTGCCTTTAAAAATAAAGAATGTGTTGCCTCTGTCTGGGAGCTAGTTATGTCTCACATATAACAGAAGGCACCTTTTGTTCTTTAGTTAATTAGCTCATTATACTGTAGGTACATAATTCTTTCTAAAGAAGCAAACTCATTTGAACAGAAATCACAAAAAAGTTATGGATGATAAATTCAGACAGTGCAAAAATGTTAAAGATGTTGACTTTCCATGAAAAATGCATGTGGTAGCATGAAAGAATTTAAGCTTGTGGAACCAATGCGTCTGTAATGTTTTAATTCCTATCAGCAGAAAGACTTTCTATTGTTTGTAAATAAAAAGGAAATATTTCACTGTGGCACTTCCATCTGTTACCGTAACAATAAGTGAAGTCATGCAGTTAATCACAGCATTTTCTAAAAAAGGTTTTAAACTTGAAGCTCTGGTCTTATATCCCCATGCAGTTATAAAACACTCACCCACCAAGAACAACCGATTCTGACTGTTAGTGTTGTGTTTTAATTCCACTATGGGCTAGTTCAGAACTCAAAGACATGGGTTTCCTACTGCGTGCTGAGATCTGCTGCCAGGAATGGCTGCCGTCCAAGGAAATGTGCTACCTTTTACAAATAAATGTTCTCGGGTGAAAGAACGGCTTGACTGCAGAATCTGTTTGCTCACAACATATTTAGCGAAATGTAATCTTCCAAGTATTTAATTTAAGCGTGCTATCAAACATAAAAATAATGGGGAAAGAAAAACCTTGAGGCTAGCTTGGTGGCTCAGACCTCTAATCCTTTCTAGCACTCGTGGTTTGCTCTTCTGGTGGCTGCGATTCACATCAGTGTGTGGCTCTCAGAGCTAGGAATCGGGCTAACAGGGCCAGCACTGCAAGGCAAATTTCATCTTAGGCCACTAAATAAAAGCTGCTTTTACAAATTTCAACTTAGACTGCTTTTTTTTTTTTTTTTAAATTAGGGATATTGATTTTCCCTAGGGAAGGAATTCTGGGGTAATAGTGGCACATACCGGGAAATCTAAGGTCATTGTATTTATCTATGCAGCTCGCCATGGACTAGACAATAGGCTATTTTGGAAACCTAATTGCTATGGGGATTTTTCGCTAGCGGGTTTACTCAGTCACCTGGTCTAAGCATCCCTAGTGGTGATGTAGAGTCAGTAAAATGTTACATTCATTATAGAGAGTTCCTGAGGAAATCTGAAAAAACTGTTCAAAGGCAAACAGCAGTTTAAAGAATGTCAGTGACACTTCATACTGCTTCACAGAGTGGGAGCTGCTGCAGTGAAAACATTGCCTAGGTGAAGTCTACCTGGAATTAAGTGAGGGAAATTGTTTCCTTTAAAAAAGGAAAAAAGTTACATGCAAACTATGTCATCTTTACCTTATAAGCAAGAAACACAGATTTGGGAAAGGGGATGGATTTTTAAATACGCGTATGATTTATTACTCTGCAACTACCTTATGTTTGAAACCCCCACTTTTCACAAAGAAATGCAGTGTATCTGAAGTAGGGGCAAATATTTTAGCAAATGAAAAATATGGAAGGTTTTTCTTACTCCTGTGCCTGAGATTCACTCCTATTCCGACCCTAAAAAGGAAGCACCCTCTGCTGGCTCTTACGGTATATGACTTTATGCCTTTAAACTGTGGTACCTACAAGCTGCCGGTTAAATTGCTCTGACTTAGGTTCCTGATGTTCATTTCTGATCTGCAGGGATCAGTTTGCTACTCTGAGTAGTACCCATACCAGCTAATTGCACAAAAGTTCCTTTGCATTCCTATGCTTTAAGGTAATGATCCTGCTGGTAAGCCAGGATCAAAAAGTTGATGAATTATCTTTAAATTAGTCTTGGTGTTCTGTGCGAGCAGATGGAGCAACTTATGCTCACAGCCCCTACTGAAGGGTTTTTTTGTTGATTTGTAAAACATGTAACCTTGAGCAGAAGTACAGGAAGGTTTTTGGAAACTTCTCTAAGCATTGAGATACAACAAATGAGTAAGCAAAAATGCAGTTTCAACAGATCAGAGTCCGAGTAGATTATTTCACTGGTTTCTGCGAGTGAATGAGTTAATTTTTACATTGCACAGTTCACATTCACTTGTTTTTCTGCTGTTACTGAAAGTACAACATGACTGCCCCACATGTTTCTGCCAGGTTCTGCTATCAGCATATTATTCTTTTCATACTTTCTTCCCTGATTTTTTTAAATAAAAAAATAAATACAAATCAAGTGATTTTCATAGGTATTCCATATGAACTGCTGCATCGGACTGTACCAGTCATATCAAAGGAGACCAAGGGAATATACTGGAACATATTGTAGGAACAAGTGTATTTCAGTATGAAATATAAAATGGACAGGACAGGATAATACAAAGGCTGTTTTATTCCTTTCTAGTTGCCTTTTACTGGCAATGACCTTCTCTTGGCTTATCCTTCTCAAATAGAGCTGAATTATATAACACCGCATGGTGGCATATATTTTCAAATTGCGTCCTAAATGAGGAATAAAAGGGCTTGATCCAGGACGGCACTGGAGCACATGCCTAAGAACTGAATGTGAGTGCATGCCTATGTGCCCTGATGGATAGAGCTCTTGAGCATTAGAATTTGCTCTACACTGTTTCCAAAGAGATTTCATCTGTTCAAGATAGCTTTGCTGAATATTATAAAGTACATTTTTAAATTATGGTAGTAGGACTTTTTGAGTTCCTCCTGTTGTTGAGAGAATCTATCGAACAGATGTGCTGTGGCTGACAGGGAACCTAAGCTTGTTTTTGCTTTTTTTAGAGATTAATTTGGAGTATAAAGTGAAAGAGGGAGCTCTTCCAGGCCGTCAGCTTTATGGCAGCCCGGGAAGTACTGCTGCGGTCAGTGCCTGGGCTGAGGGGGGTGCTGGGGTGCACCAGAGCCTCCTTGTCCACAGCCCTGGCTTCCCGTGGTGGAAATCACTGCCAGGAGGGAGGGAAAGGAAACCATCAGCATCTGCATCTCATCCGGAAATGTGGTCAGAGTGCCCAGCTGGACCACGGAGCTTGAATCTATTGGCATATACCCCTTTCTTCGCCCCAAGTGGAGTGCTTAGTGCCTAAAATCTACCCTTAGAGCACCAGAAGATGTTGTGCTGAAACAATGTTAAGTGAAGAGTGGGCTATAATGTTTAACGTCAATTTAAATATTACTTTAATAACAAGAAATGATGTTCAGTTCTAAAATATCATCTCTCTTAAGATAATGTAAGTTATCCCTAGACAAAAAGTGGAATATGCTCAAACATATTTAATACAGTAGCTGTGAATGTAAGGGAGGGAAAACTCAGGAAGTTTATGTTATAAGAGAAAGACACTTTGCAATTCACAATTCCAGTTAATACTGGAATATAGCTTGATCTGAAAAGGTGGAATATACATGTTAATGCAAGATTTGATAATACATAGTTGGCATAAACATTCCAAAATTTAATTTAATGTAGAGAAATCACCAGTTTGACATGGAGCTGGGTGGAAAAATGTTGCAGAATTTTAATTTTGTGTTAAGCTTCTTGTTAAATGCATCGTTTCAAGACAAGCTTTATTTTTTTATGTGTGTTAGAATTTTTGGAATCACTGTCCTTTGATTACGTGATGAGTTTACATCCCTAAAACCTTATAAAGGAAGTAATGCAGTTTATTTATATGAAGATAAGCATAGGAAGAGCAACATTCAGAGGGAAGAGACAAATATTTTTAAGATGAGACAATGAGTAACACAGAGATACAGGGACTGCAGAGAAGAGGATTCTTTCCTCAAACATGACAGAAATTGCTTAGAGTGCAGACACATTTAAGAATTACAGCTGTTTGTTTACTGAAGGACACTTAAATCTCTTTTCTTGCTCCTGCAATCCACTTCACCTTACAAGGTCCTCTACTACAACTCCAGGAGACTGTGCTAACACCTCAGTTTGCAGCATCTGAATGTTGGAGAGTTATTGTTTTTAATTACATCTGACGGTCTGGCACTTCTCTGAGATGATCTAACAGAACTGACCAGCATGCCTAACCAGGGAAATTTCAGCAATATCAGCACCCTGATTTTTGTGTGTCAGTAATGTTAGCTGCCTTTCTAATTTTCCATTCCAGCTAAGACCTATTTTAGTCATCTAGGCCACTCTCTAGGAATAGGTCTTTCTGAGTCATTTGGGAATGATGCGTAAATATATTAAATCTGGGAATTAAAAAACATGCGTGTTTAGAGTGATTTTTTTTTTTCAGTATATTTCTCCAGGCTCATGGCAGTGGCTGGATGTTAGTGCGGCTTGTGTGTAAGTAGACCTATTTAGGGCAAATTTGTGAATAGAGGCTTAGGGAGACGTTGGTTGTTCTAGTGCATTTGTCATGAAGTGGGCGGTTACCCCGTGACATTTTTCCTAATGAACCATGGTAGAGCACTCAGAGAATACTGAAGTTCTTTATGTAGAAATATCTCTTTATCTTTCATAAAGGTGTGATTTGTGCTTCTCTTCATTAAGTGGTGGAGGCAGGAGAAAAATCAAAAAGGAAGTCATGTTGAGTGAATTTTGGAATAGCCATATGGATGGTACTGCTGCAGCAACTCTTTTTTTTCTGCAAAATGGTCAAGCCCAAGGGAGGGAGGATTCATGTGAAACAGTAGGACACCTCGTTTTTGCACAGCAAATATGGGCCATGATAAGGAATTGTGCTGGTTTTGGCTGGGGTAGAGTTAATTTTCTTCATGGTAGCTACTACAAGGTTATGTTTTGGATTTGTGCTGAAAACAGTGTTGATAATACAGGGATGTTTTCATTATTGCTGAGCAGTGCTTACACAGAGTCAAGGCCTTTTCTGCTTCTCATACCACCCCACCAGCCAGTAGGCTGGGGGTGCACAAGAAGTTGGGAGGGGACACAGCTGGGACAGCTGACCCCCACTGACCAAAGGGATATTCCACACCATATGACGTCATGCTCAGCATATAAAGCTGGGGGAAGAAGAAGGAAGGGGGGGATGTTTGGAGTGATGGTGTTTGTCTTCCCAAGTAACCGTTAGGTGTGATGGAGCCCTGCTTTCCTGGAGATGGCTGAGCACCTGCCTGCCCATGGGAAGAAGTGAATGAATTCCTTGTTTTGCTTTGCTTGCA
>NW_008796110.1:7601143-7713852 GCF_000699145.1 Aptenodytes forsteri | reverse complement strand
TGTTATAGAAATTACTATAGCAGGAACCCCTTGTTGCTAGCCAGGCTAGGGGCAAGGGGAGGAGTTCATTGCAGTGTTAAACCCAATGGTCTGGTCCAAAGGGACCAGGGGTAGAGATTGTAATGGAAATACCTTTAAGTTGTTGTAACCCGGGATTTGAGTTCCATATTATGGGAATTACTATAGCAGGAACCACCTTAACCAATGGAGGACAAGCCTTACAAGAAGCAGTGCAAGTGCAGCAGTGACCCGACCTGAGCTGGCTTTGGTGTCCAGTAACTCCACACAACACACCACCTCTCCTGTCCTGAGTGACCACCATAACAGATGGAGCTCAAAGTCATGGAGTAAATGAACTCAGTGGACATTTGTGGACGTTTATGGACATTTTGCAGACATTTCACAGGGGTGGTCCATAGACTAAGGGAATGATATCTGTGAATTATATCAAAGGATAGGAAGGGAATAGGTGGTTAATGAGGATGTATTGGATAGTGTGGGACCTGAGCATGACATAAATGGTATGGAATAAGGGGTGGAGAACCTGCTAGTTTCTGTGCGAGTAGGCTGGGGGTGAAGCTGGGTAGGCTGGGCTGTATGTGAAGACTAACAGAGCCTGAGGCAATGCTACCTCAATGTTCAGTCTGGAACTCTGCTCTGTGGAGCCATGCAAGAGCAGGACTTATTGCCCACTATGATGTGCCTTACACCACAGATCTGGTGTCCAGGGCTCTGCAGTACTTCTAAAAACAATCATTATTCTCCTGACACAGTTGGTGAAGTTGAGGCAAGGAGTTCAGTGGTTCACTGAGGTTCAAACAGTGTATCATTTTAAGAGCAAGAAATAAAACTCCTAAGTCCCAGTTTCCATTCTTCTATTCATCCCACTAGATTTTGCTGTCTTACAGCACCACATAAAGGGAAAACTATCTAATTCCCAATTTTTTTTCTTTCCTACAATGGTATTACTTAAAAATAACTGAGATGATTTTTCTATAAATTAGATTTTTTTAAAGTGTGACTATAGACAGAACAAGTAAGAATTGCAAAATACTTGTAAGTTTTTTATTAATTTATACCATTGTGGCAATAGTAATTTGTTGTAGAAATACTGAAGTACCACATTCTTTGTATTACTGTAATACTGAGTTTTTCTACAGTAAACCCTACAATTCACACAATCTCTGTTTTATCTTGTCACTGATGTGAATGTATTGTGAACTCCACATGTTCTTATCTTGAAACCTAAACAGTAAATGCCACTGCAGCTTCTTTGTCTGTTGTACAAAGGAAATAAACATCCTTTTGTTACCTTTGTTACTGTATGTTGAAAGTACAATGAAATGGATTTGCAGTGTCTGGTTTCTTGGGTTCCTGTTTCCATGAGCATGCTTACAACTAGATTACATAGTTCTAGCAGCTTTACAGTAAAAAAAGATTGTTGTTTTTCCCCACTAAATTCTAACCCAGTGTTTAATATTAAGCCTTAGTCAGTGCTCAGCTAAGAAGGAAGTGTTGTTCTGTCTTAATGTGCTAGTTTTTAAAAGACAAATTACTGTGTCTACCCTAAATACCGTGGTCACCAAGTGGAACCCTAAAATAGTTGATAGACTCTGATACTATAGGGGAGGGTTTCAGTATTTTATTTTATTTTATTTTATTTTATTTTATTTTATCTTTACTCTTCTTACCAAAAGCTAGCATCTCCTGCAGATATCATGATTCGATAACATTGCACCCAGGGTATGGCCTTTTCCTAGCTCAAACAAGCAAAGATTTCAGTTCAGCAGTGTGAATTTCAGGACATTTTATTCTCCAGCTGCACCTTCTGATGCCAAAGAATGTCCCAATGCCCTGTGCAAATTTGACAAGTGGAAGCCACCAGAAAGAATGAAATTGCATTCAAAAGAGCTTAAAATCTTCATAAGAGGACCTTGTTAACACTACTTCTACACCTTAAGATCTGAAATCATGTGTTTTGATGGAATATAAACTTATGGAAATCATTTGTAGAGACGTAAGTGTGTAGCCTTACTTAAAAAGAGGAGCAGTGCTTTGCAAAATCCCTCAAGAGAGCCTGAGCTTCTTCATAGTAATGAAGAAATGTCAGTGGAAGTTGATGGTGCGTGTGTGCATGTGTATGCATGTTGCAGGGAAGGGGAGAAAGGAAGGAGGCAGCCTCCAGAATTTTTACATTTCAAATGTCTTTTGGAAATCACTTGTGTACTCTAACACATGGTCCCAAACTCTTTCTGTGCTATTAAAAACGGTCTGCATACAAATCAGTCTACTGTAAAAAATTGCTTTGACAATAGCAGTTTTAAGTGGTTGATGGCTTCAAGTATGCAGTATCTCCCTTGGCTCTTGATCCAACGTGAAAGGGAGGATGTTTATCTGTTATACATGCATTTGTGTGATGGTAAAATAGAGCATGTTCTTCTCTGTTATTTCTCCTCCGGTTTAGTCACCATGTCTTAGACTTTTTGAGGATGATAAAAGTATTGTTTGGCTTATACAGTATCACTACCCATTAGAAATTTAAATAAACTTGTATAATGTCTCCTCTGAAAACCGCAGGAGTTAACTGAAGCATTTCAGAAACTTGCATGGGCTTTGAATCTCACCTATATTCCCTTCCTCAGTTTACTCACTAGTACATTTCTCCCCAAAAACATAATTGTGTACGTCACGTTGTACAGACACTTAATTTGTCCTTATAAGGGCCCTGTTCAGGCCCTTAATATCCCAGCTGGCAAACCTAAGGCAAAGAGTGCTAAGCAGCTCAGCTATGGTCCTAACCAGAAGCAGCGCTGTGCCTGGATTTAGGCCCTCCTGTCTCTCTGTCCTTTGACAATAAAGTAGAGCTGCCTTCTCAAATTTATCGCACCTCCACAAACACAATTGCAAATAATAGCATTGCCATGAGGTATACAAACACTTAATATCTGGCGACCGAAGTCCTACAGTTTGTAAACAGTAAGCTATATTTTCTGCAAAGTAACTAAACTGTTCTGGACCTACAAATACAGGCATTTAATTTTTTTTTTTTTTTTTCCCCAAGGAAAGCATTGAACAAGAGATATAAACTACACTGAGAAACTTTTTTTTTTTTTACTATGAAAAGAATCTGTGAGAATAACTGTAAACAATTAGAATTTAATTTTGAGGAGTGAATGCTCTAAACCCCCAAAACATTGGATTGATTTTGTAGAGCTTTATTTTGATTTTTCTTGTTGTTCCACAGAGTGCCGTTTGCCTCACGGTGTGAAGCATGCTACCATACCATGTTGTTTTACCAGGCACTGAGCAGTTGCATCAGACCGGTGCTGAGAGTCACATGTGAATGATGCTGGCTAAAACTGCAGCATAATGTGGCCACTTCCCTGCTCTCACTCCCTTACTATTCTCTAGGTGTCTGTTCTCCAAAAGAAAGTTGAATGCATCATTATAGCTTTGGCTGTTATTGCTTTGGCTTCTAGAAAGTTAACTGAAACTTAAAGAGCTGAGTGCCTGTACTGCTTTATCACCCTTAAACTCCTGGTATTGCTTTTCTGTACTGCCTATTCCAAACCGAAAAATTTTGAATAGGATTTGCACCAGGGACCTTTAATGCATCATTTTACTCCTCTTTATTACACCATGACAGCCAAGCATGCCAAGTGTTATCATAGCCGGGTTGGTAAAAAGGGGAGTTATAAAGTTGAAAGTAGTACTATATTAGTAGCCATTGTCAAAGAGTTTTCGGAGGATGGAGTGAATCACGATTTTAAGTTCTTAATCTTGCGCTGTGATTGGTCACATAGTTTCTGGTACACTGAAATTATTAATTTTATGCAAGAAATAGACTCTTTCCTTCTGAAATTCGTTATTTATTATTTTCTCATTTAGAGGTGGCTTAACTTAAGGCAACATGAAAAGATCGCTGGATGTGGAAAGAACTTTGTAGCGTGCTACAACACGATTGTTCACACTTCAAAGCAACCCTAAGAAAAACTGTAAATAAGGACTAAGGCATAAAAACATACCAGCACCTGGGAATACTCAGCACACTGCACACCAGAACAGAATCCAAGCCCTGGCAAAGAGCCAGCCGCCGGGGATAAACCTGGAAAGGCTTAATACATGCTGAAGAACCGATCCACTTGGAAACAAACTAGGTGGGTGTACTTATCTCCTTGTCACATACTGTAGTCATTTCACTACTCTGAATATAAAATAGGTCTTGTCATCATGTAGTAGACCACAACCTAGCACTCTGGGTGCACAGAACAAAAACTCGGAGTTTATAGGTAGTGCCCACACCGATCAAGAAGGAATTGTTCTCATGTTGGTAATTTTTAATGGGCAGCTGGATAGGGATGTTCAGCCCTAAGAACATAGTTTAGAACAGTTTCAGAAAGTGGAGATACTGTACTGGAGGCTGGGAGAGGTAATAGGGTGAACATTAATAAGTCTGAGTCATAAAATAACATAACAAAAGTCCTGGATGAGTCATTTGTAGAAGTTGCCATAGTTATACAACAAAACATGAAGTTTCTGTTTATATATGGACAAATTAGCTGTTTCCTGCTAACTGTAACAATAGTGAGTTTTACAGGTTGGCTTAAAATAGTTTTTAGCTGTTAAATCTTACGTAAAGAATTGGCAGATAATCTGTTGCTATTTGAAATTGAAACTACTGTCTCATGTCAGAAAACAGACCATATGCATATTTTAGAATCTGAAGCAGGGAAAAAATCTAGAGATTTTCAGCATCATAGCTGAGCAGTAAAACTTTGAGATATAAAAGCTTTCCCAGTCAGAGAGATCTGTAAAAAGTAATTATTAAGTACAAATGAAATGTTAGATTTCTGTTAGGCTTGCTCAATATCCCAGTTTCTCTTTCCCTTCCGTATATATTTCTCTATTGTTGCAGGTTTCACTGGGGAAAAGCCAGCTTCAAATTTATCCCTTAGCTGAAACCTATAAAATGATTGACAAAATATTAGATATCTTGAAAACTGGGTTAAATATAAACTCTTTTGTTACTGGTGTATATTCTCTGTGCATTGCCTGTGCAATTACTGCTCAGATACAATAAGAAGATAGTATTACCTAAATATATATCTTTTACAGCTCAGAGCCTTTTGAAGAGCTGCACAGGCAATGCCTATGTGTACATGTAGACTTCTGCAGATTTGTTCCTTGGAACTGTTTTTTTTGCCTATTAAACAGCTCCCGTCACCCCCTCTACTTTTCCTTTTTTCTTTCTCCCCTCTTCCTCCCTTCACACACACCCATTCCACTGTTTTAATTTTCGGCCTGTGTATGTATTTATTGATAACAGCGCAAATATGACGGTCAGTAAAATTCTTTCACTTCTGCAAACTATGCTAATAACAGAGACTGTTGTACTAACGAAAAAGCACCAGTGGTATTTGTATATGATTGCTATCTTACAAAATCTTTCAGAAGAGAAGGACGTAGCTCATTTATTACAGATAGATCTCTTTGAACCATGCTGATTTTTGCTTGTTAACCCTTTCTGTCAGGAGAGCTGTTCAGTCAAAGTCAAGAGATGACCTTCCAATATGTGCTTCTGTGACAGGCTAATCATTTCCTATGCGGAATGGCAGCTTCCTTCTGAGTGATCAGCAGATAGATTAATACCTATTGAACAATGCATTAAAAATGGCATAGGCCTGACAATTAATTCATAGGTAGGATCTAACATTCAGCTCTTGAAAATCAGGCAGCCCTCTTCAGCATATATCTTGGGCATAACAACAGGTTTGGAGGGGAGTGGACAGTATATCACAGTGTAGTAGTAAGACATGAACCTGATTTTTTGTCTCTGATGCAACATTGTGTGTACAGCATGTGTTGTAAACTTTGTTTTTTCTAAACTTGCTCCAGAATGCAACGCTGTGGTTGCATGTTAATATTTGCTGCATATTCCTACATCCGCCTGTTGACTCTGGGATAGGGATGAATACTATAGTTTTTTTATAATTGCTGTTTATTTAAAATATTCTAAACACCTCCTGATATGTAATTTTGGGAGGATAAATATCGTACAGCTAAATAAATACATACTCACCATGAAGGAATAAGACAAAAGAAGACAAAAATACTAATAGGAATGATACTGGCTGTTCATAAGTTTTATTTTATCTGTTGACAAAATATTTAACACAAAATGAAACCTCAGGGGACTGAACACACATGATTTAGGTTGTTTTCACTTACTAGTTTAAACTTAAAAGAGGGAACAAAATGTAAACGATATTAAAATATTTTGCTGTGACAGTTTTAAATAACTGATCACAAAGTTGATAATATTTATGCCTTAAAAAGGACTTCTAAATGAAATAATAAACATAAAGCTGAAAGATATGTGTTTCTCAGTGCAGGATAAATTAAAGAGAAATCAAAATACTCATATACACACACATACATACCCCAATTTTTTTTTTTGCTTTGAGCAATCCCAAATTATTTGTTTTATTTTTGATGTCAAGGCATAAACCCAATTTATTATTTGCACAATTCTACTTATAATGGAAATGCACACTTTAATCCATGTTATTAGGGCTAAGGAGCCAGAACATCTAGCCAAAACATTTAGCATCTTATGTCTTTAACTGTTATATGTATGAAAGTTTGGTAATGGTTGATGGAGAGAAAGTCCTAGAAAACAAATTGGCCTCCTGATGTAAAGAACAAGCAGGGAAAAGGCAGGGACATGTCAGGTTGCCCCAGTCTGCCAGCCTGTAGTGCCTCAATCTTAACCTGAGAAGACTGTCTCAGATAGTGCAAAGTATTTCACTTTCTCTGGCTTTCTTAAAATCACCCTGGGAGCAGTAAGAGAGCCAAAAATGTGCTGCTAAGGACTATTAGGCATTTTTTTGAGAACACCTCATTTCATATAAGCCATCAAAATATCTGCTCCCTGCTACCTTCAGTTGGATGAATACCACAGACCATAGGTCTCGTTGCCGATTCCCTTACCCCCCCTCATACTGCTTGTATATTTTTTACCGTGCTTTATTGTAAAGCTCTCACAGTTAATGCGGTTGTGTATGGCATCACTCTTTTTCCTACTCACTTAATTGCATTAGAATAGCAAATACACTGAGGCATTTGGAGTTAGTGTCCTCTCTTGCTTCTTAGAAAATAATATAAATGAGCTTACGACTTCTTGCCAGCAGCAGAAAAATGATGTTTTTCTGGAACCATCTATGCTCCAAAGAGGGATTTGTGCTGCTCACTACATCTGTATTGGCCCCAGTTAGTTTCCAAAAGGATGCACAGTTTGGCAAGAAACTCCTTTTTTCTCAGTGAAACCTTCCCTCAGCATGATAGGTGCAGGCAAATTCATAAAAGATTCCACTCTTGTGGTGGAATAACAGATGTGCAGCAGCTTGCTTCAGATGTGGAACAATTAGAGACATGAATGGGCTTACAGTTTCTGCCCACATAGCTTCTACCGTAAAGACATTCCCAGATTGGCTTTCCCTTCAAAGGATATTAAGGGACTTTGGAACCTTCCCCAGCTCATTCCCCAGATATGTCAAACTTTTGCCTTACCTTTAGACACACCCTGCACTTCACGCTTGCAATCTCATATACTATAAATATGGCATTATCGGCATGGCAATGTAAAATCCCCGCTCAAAATAAACTGTCTTGACCTGCCCTGGTTCACTGATCACTCCCCACAAGAAAAAGGGAAACTGCACTTCTGACTCTGGAAAAATAGTGCTTATATTTCAAAAGTGAAGAAGCATACGTACACATAGGAGCAGTGGGGTGCCATACATCAGCACCTTTGACTCTTCAGGCAAGCAAAAGTGAGGTGGGTTGTAAGTGGGGCAAAGATTTCTTGGTGAACAATAAATTCACTGAGCAATGCAGTCTGGGGTTATTTAGCTATCCATGGATCTCAGTGGTGCTGGCTGAATTCAGGCTGGATTCAGAAGTGGGCAAAAAGATAGATGCAGCCGTGGGAGCCTTGGGTTCAATTCCTTGCGCTGCCTAAGGGTATCTGAAATCGCAGCTCCCATGTCCCAGGAGAACACCTTAACTGCTAGTCAGGCTTAAAAAGTCATTCACACTCTCTTGCTCAATTAATATTTAAATATGCTATGGCAAGTGCCACTGCTCCCACAGGAGGGATTCCGGGAGCTCCACACTCAAACACCTAATAGCGTGGTGGTTAGGCTGCTCTCCTGAGTGGCACAAGACCCTGGTCCAAACCCACTCTCTGTCTGATTCAGGGAGATGCTGCAACCAACACCTCTCTGGGGAAAGCTGCTTCAGTTTGCCAGGGGTACCTAAATATTCATGGACCAAAGCAGGGAAAGAAGGGCTTTCTAGCCTTGAGGATGAGACGCGTTGCAGAAGCGGATTGCTGGGCTCCAGCCTCTGCTGCAGTGAATGCAAAGCGGATCAGTGCCTGGGGGCTGGCTTGGCCCTGGCCCCTCGGCTTCCCCCAGAGCTTTGCTGGGGCATGCTGGTCAGTACACTCTCCCGGCAGGTGAGAGCTCAGGATCGTATCTCTTAGTCGGAAGAGAGGTCTTGCACAGCTTGGGTGAATTTCCCACCAACTGGGCTATTAATTCAAGTAGCTGCTCTCTGGAACAGTTGTGAATGTATCCCTTTCTTTGCTTTGGCTTTTGTGGATGTGCCCAAACTACTGGGTTTTGAATGGAATATTTTGAACTGATTGAAATGAGGTTGTGCTCTTTTCCCTCTTCTTGCAAAGAATATTCTGGCATATTCTTTTGCTCTGAACAATTTATTTTTTGTTTAGTTCTTGGATAATGATAATTTACAAAGCACCTGTTTGGGTGTAGACAGTACTGCAGTGAGTGCAAGCCTTTTAAATCATTGATCCTTGTGAGAGCGTTGATTTTACTGCAGTACTCACCATAGGGATGAAATTTGTGCCTATGTGGTGAACCAAACAGAACTGCAACAGAAGAGACTGTCGATAGCGGTAGGTCTGTATGTTGTTGATAGGTATGTTAATGAAGTGAAAGGCAGTTCACCAATTCCCTTTCTTCTTCACTCTGTCTCATCCTCTAAGAAATGTCATGCCAGAAGCAGCAGTAATGTGGCACAGAGAGAGAGCAAACGGGTGACTTACCTCTCATTTAAGTTCGTAGACAACATTTTTGTGCTTCCAAATAGGAAGGCCAGACCCAAGGTTAGGTAGATACACCCTGTAATAAATTCCTTTTCCTGTGCATCAAAATCCTCAGACAAGTCTCACTTCTTCTGTTCTGTCATGTTGTGTAACTATTTATTTTGAAACCCAAGTATTGTTTGTAGCATATTTTACGTAAGCCAGTACACAAAATTGAATGAAAGGACAAAAGTTTCCAGTTTCTATAAAATTGAAATCCAAAGATGCAATTGTACCATTGTAGTATGTTTCGTGAGACCACAGAGGAAGATGCCCACAGTAAGGGTGATAGATCTGGGCCAGAATCACATAATTTATAAATAATACGTATAGTCTCTAAACTGTTACCTGGGTCATGCTATAGCATTGATTTTTAAACAGAATTTCCATTGAAATCAATGTGCTGCTGTGCTTAAAAAATGGATGGAATATAAGAAAAGCTAAGTGCGTGTCTTGTGCTGTATAACATCCCTCATTTTGTGCTGTAAGATGTATCCTTAAATCCTCTCTTTGTTTAAATTTAGAAGGCCATGAAGTAAAGTCCTCATTTTCTTTCCTCAATTTTTAGTTCATTCAGTGTAGTAGGAATAAATAGCTTTGTGCAGCATCTGAAAGTAGAATGCTTTTCATATTTTTCTGCCATTTACTGTACCTCTACACTTATTGCACATTCACAGTTGCATGACAGTTCCTACCAACGTAATGAGACCCATGGTTGGACTGAGACATTATTAGAGATCTCTCTGAACTGGTCAGACAGCATATTATTATAAAATAAGAAAAAAGTGTGCCGTTTTTAACATGGTCAGTAAATAAAAGACAGTGCTCTCTGGATGCCTGCTGATGTGAAAGACTAGAAATATTTCAGTCCATTGTGATTTATAATCGGCAAATATGTATGAATAATACAGATGAGATGAACTCCCTAAGCAGTTCAAGTGCTTTCAAACACACTGATTCTCACCTGATGACCTTTAGTTTAAAGGTGAACTGCAAAGGATTTGTTAAAAAAATTAGACTTGTGCCTTCTTTTGCTTCATTCTGGTGTGTAAAACAAGTGTAATGGCTTATATTTTAGATGGCTGTACTACCTATTTTTTTTTTTTTGGTCTAGAGACATAAAATAACATAATTTGGGTCTACTTTAATTTTGTTGGCAAGGCTTTCAGAGCTCATAGGGGTGTTTACCGACTCAGAATTAAAGGTGTTTTTGTTCAAAATGTTGAAATAATCATTGAAATTAAAAGTTGTTAAAATGAACAAAAATCAAAATGAACAAATACCATAGGCAGCCAAAAGTCTCCGAAATTTGAGCTGTTCACACATTATTTGTTACGAACTATCTCAGAAGAATCACAGGTTGCAGACTATTTTTGCTGTGCATTTGTACAAGGTCTTGCAAAACAGGAGAAAAATATTTCAAGAATGAGACTGATCCTTAGAGGTGGAAGACTGACCCAAAAGAAAAAAAAAAAAGTATTCAACTGGCAATATCAAAAGCTCAAAAAGGAAAGGAAATACCTATTATTATTGCAGAGGTGGCTACAAGGGGAGCTGGAGGCTGCATGGCATCTCCTCATTCTCATACCAAGAGGAGTGACGGTCTTAATTACCTGTAAATGGGTCTCTGATTATTTGGATATAATGGTGCTGTGATCATTTTTCTATTCAAATGATAAGGAAACAGTAACTGTTTTCTCAACACCACTAAACCTCAATTTTTTACTCATGGCTTTAGTCTTACAGCAAAAACTGTGGCAGATAAAACCTGCCAAATACAGATGCTATTAAACAGAATCAAAAATCTAGCCTAAAAATAAAGAACATGTGTTTGTAAATGCAGGGTATTAGTCTTCCCCTAAAGATTAGATTCACCTTCCCATGTCTTTCTGTAGTTGATCAGTAGTTAATAATAATTAGTCCTTTTTCTTAAAACATATTAAATAGGGTTGACAATGATTTCACTGACTCTTTGCTTGGCGTTTTAGTCAGTTGTCTCCTAGGCATGAAAGTCAGGACTGTTAAATGCTGATATGGTATCATGGGATTCATGATCAGAATTTTTGCTGCAGTGTAGCTCCTCATCCAGAACTGACATTACGCCCCACTCAGCAGTGGCAGGATCAGTTGCGGTATCATTATCTGTAACAGCAACAGCAGTGTCTTCTGGACATAAAAGTTTTCCCATTTACTTCTATGGATGTTTCTGATTCCTGATGCTTGCATAATTGTTCATTCCTTGTAATCACTTCCCCAAGTACACTGGAAATAGGAATATTAAACAGGAAAGATCTTTTTTGATTATCTTATGGAGCCTGGGGTTCAAAGCCTTTGAGTTCAGTTTTCCATTATGCTTCAAGTGGCCTTGTACATGTCACTTAATTCCTTTCTGTTTTATTTCTAATGAAAAAACCCGCAGAAATTAGCGTATTTCCCCACCAGAGAGTAGCGGTTAGAGGACAAATTCTAAACTGATTGTGAATTGCTCAGACACTATCTTATAGGGGACATAATTTTTTTAATAACTCCTGTGTTACTGTGTGTACATGTACCTGTAGTGACAGTGTCTATAGATTGCTGTAACTCAGTGTCTGCCTAATGGTCACTACACCATTTGTATGTATTTTCATTATGAGAAAGGCCTAGTGGTGATGGTCTGGGTACGTTTTTCCCTATCTAAACAGGCTAAAGTATATCGGATCATTAGGGCAGGGCTACTGTCAAGATTGATTTTCTCTCAATCACAGATCTTCTCAACACAAGAGGGGTGCTAACCTACTCTTGAAAGTGGTTCAGTGTGTTGAAATACAAAAATGTTCAAATTGCGGCACACTTGACGTCTTTGGGATTCACCAGCAGATGTTGACAGGTGGCACATGTGGACGTAACAGTTCTTGTACAGAAATGCTTCTCTTTGCTTTGTCAGTCTTTGAGATAGGAAGTGTATTATTAAGACAACGGATGCTGTTGTTTTCTGTCTGTGTTTCATATGTGGATTCCTTGAGGAGCATATGTATTTCATATTTCATCACTCTGAGGTTTGTGGTGAACATCTCACTGTGTGATATGCTGTTCCTCCCTGCCGAACACTCTGTTCTGAGAAACCTTTCTGCAAACAACAAAGAGGTGTCCCCAGCTGTCTGTAACCTTCTTTTCAGTTGATAGAACAAGTTATGCTTTCCATGCAGCTGTCTTAATTTCCCGTGTGTTTGTTATAAAGTATCTGAAATGTCTGGATTTTACGTGCAGCAGCCAACATGTTGTGAACATTCCTTGTATTATGGAAAAAAAGCGGAGATTTCCAGGTTGACTGTGGGTGAAACATGCTATGAGAAGAGATCCAGCATCCTGGACTGCATTCAATTCCACTGTTCAAAATAGTGAATGCCGGGGAAAAGGCCACTGGTTTAGTTGTAGCCTTTGCATTTCTCAGAGCAGTCAGAAGCTCCTTGGCAGGATGACTTTTCTCTCTCAATGTCAATAACAAATATTAAGGTAATCAGGGCACCGACTCTGCAAAGGACTGATAAAGATGAAGAGGAAATTTGTTTTCTGTCATTTCTGAATGTGTTTCTAGTCCTTAGGTCTAGTCCTTTTTTTGATGTAATGCATGCCATATGATTTGATATTTTGTGGTTGTTCAGCTTAGGTCTATAGATACATCTGCTCCAATATTTGATTGCAGTATTCTGGTTGATATGTAAAGGAATGAAAATGTCAGATTCAGTCATAAGATGGATTCTGTTTTTAATCACTACACAATGTGTTATCTTCCTTGTGGAAAGTGAGTCCTGAAAAAAATATATTGTAAGCAGAATTGTCTTTCCAAATGATCTTGCGTTGCTGTTACTGCAAATGAATTCCAAGAATGGGATGCAGAATGTGTCCACTGATGCTCGGCAGGGTGCTCATTTACAATAGTGAGATAACTTCACTGCTCCAGTACAGGTCATATTTTGCATAGTGGTTTTTCCAGTAACTTCTTAGTTACATATAAAGTTTCATTTTTATTCCAGAAACAGCGCACTTACTTCCTTTTCCTGCTTACCAATAGAATGCACAGCAGATGATAAAGACAGAAGTAGAGTTCAAGCTCTAAGGAATGATGTGTCATTAAATAATGGGATAATATAATCTTTGCCCAATGGTATATGTTTATATCCATTTATAATGAAAATACACAAATTTTTCTTTGAGTCCTTAATATTTCCATTAAGTATTTATTTTATGTTTTTGTATTGATTGTAACCAGGTCACAGCTTCTTTCTTTTGAATTTAAATGAACAAACCAATTTTTTTGATGAATGTTTGGGTCTTTTATACTCAGTTTAGTTGTAGCCTTTGCATTTCTCAGAGCAGTCAGAAGCTCCTTGGCAGGATGACTTTTCTCTCTCAATGTCAATAACAAATATTAAGGTAATCAGGGCACCGACTCTGCAAAGGACTGATAAAGATGAAGAGGAAATTTGTTTTCTGTCATTTCTGAATGTGTTTCTAGTCCTTAGGTCTAGTCCTTTTTTTGATGTAATGCATGCCATATGATTTGATATTTTGTGGTTGTTCAGCTTAGGTCTATAGATACATCTGCTCCAATATTTGATTGCAGTATTCTGGTTGATATGTAAAGGAATGAAAATGTCAGATTCAGTCATAAGATGGATTCTGTTTTTAATCACTACACAATGTGTTATCTTCCTTGTGGAAAGTGAGTCCTGAAAAAAATATATTGTAAGCAGAATTGTCTTTCCAAATGATCTTGCGTTGCTGTTACTGCAAATGAATTCCAAGAATGGGATGCAGAATGTGTCCACTGATGCTCGGCAGGGTGCTCATTTACAATAGTGAGATAACTTCACTGCTCCAGTACAGGTCATATTTTGCATAGTGGTTTTTCCAGTAACTTCTTAGTTACATATAAAGTTTCATTTTTATTCCAGAAACAGCGCACTTACTTCCTTTTCCTGCTTACCAATAGAATGCACAGCAGATGATAAAGACAGAAGTAGAGTTCAAGCTCTAAGGAATGATGTGTCATTAAATAATGGGATAATATAATCTTTGCCCAATGGTATATGTTTATATCCATTTATAATGAAAATACACAAATTTTTCTTTGAGTCCTTAATATTTCCATTAAGTATTTATTTTATGTTTTTGTATTGATTGTAACCAGGTCACAGCTTCTTTCTTTTGAATTTAAATGAACAAACCAATTTTTTTGATGAATGTTTGGGTCTTGTATACTCAGGAGGATCCACATTTCATAATTTTATGATAAGTGGTGGTTGTAGTGTCTAATGATAAATTGTTGGTTCCCTCTCATAATAAATTACAGGAATAAGTAACAATAGTTAGTTATACTTTTAAAAGCTTTAGCTCCTTGTAAATATTGCAGTTAATGAAAAGACTACTCTAAATATATATCGACTATTTCAGTAGAAGTTTACAGATCACTATGGCAAACCTCTCCACTGGCGCACCCTATGGTTTCTTTATACATTGAAATGGTCTAGAAGAGAAATATTAGTGGTGGATAAGTTGAGGTAGATTTTATGTGAAGACTTATTGCTAAGTAACACTTGATAACAAATATAGACACAGAAAGAGTTTGTTTGGAGTAGGGGAAATTAATTCTCTTGGGATTATGAACTTAGTGTTGAAGTTTGTTGTTAAAACCAAGTCAAAATAGCCAAAGCAGGATGAGTATGTTTTTCATGAGTTTTAAGATTATAAATCAGCATAATAAAAGATCAGGAAGAAGAATTGTTCAAGTTTCATACCTATTTTTCAGTGTTAGTTTAAAATGTATTTCTTTCCTTCCTTCCTTTCTTCTCTGTATCCAGATTCGAGTCATTAATTTTATAAGGCAGTGGCTGCTCAAAAGAAATCATCAATTTTTGGTTTTGTACTTCGTGGAAGATTTTTGATTAAAAAAACACCAACAAACAATAGTGCAGGATATCCTGCATTTCTTTATCCAAACCCAAACATTAAACAAGAGAATGTCTCCTTCAGTTAAATGTTCCATAGGAAAATCTCAGAAAGTTCATAATTCCCTTTTATAGCAACTTTTCAAATGTTTTTTTTTTTCTTTCAGAATTGTCACTTTATGGCATGTTTCTCTTTCCATTTTGAACATATTTAAAATGTATAATTTCGGGAAGAACAGCAATTAAGATTTCTTAGAATCTTAGCAGATATGTTTGAACAAATATGATGTATATTTTTATTATCAATACTCTCCTTTGCTAATTACTTGCTTAATTTTTTCAAATGAAAGATTTTTTGAAACATCAACAGACTCTTTTGGTTTTGGTGGTGATCCCTACCATACCTCAAAACATTGTAAGAGGAATATTCTGTGTTTCTTATGGAATCTGAGTGGATTTATATATATGTATAAAACTGTCTATATTTGATTTATTTTTGTCTGGTCTTGAGAGTTTTGACTAGTTGGCACAATGATCTGGCTTTTTCTAGTTAGAAAGTGTCTGGTTTTGACAAGGGGCTTTTGGCTGGTGGATTGTGTTGTCAGCTCCTCTCGGTTGGACAGGTTGGCCATCAGAGTGCTCTGAAAAGTGCAGGTATAGACCCCCTGCCACCACTCTTTGGCAGAGACTGGAAGGTTTCCTTTAAAAGGATCTTGTTCCTTGGGTTCACTAATTTTGGTTAGCCCTGTTTTTGTTTTCAGTGTAGACATGGAGAGATTTTCTGTAGAAACAACCTACAACAGTTAAATAAACTCTATGATGGCTCTAAATTTCATTTGACTTAACAGCAAAATTGTAAAAGTTATACAGTTTCACAAAATCTTTTTTCCAGTTAATAAGCTGATAGGCCAATTCTTGGCTTTCCTCTGTTCTTAGCCTTACTGAAAAAACTTTAGGAGGACTGGAAAAGTAGCTTTTGTCCAAAGGTTTCTGCTTCATCTTTAATCACGTTCTATGAAAGGGATGGAATCTGTGATTTATTACCATTTCTTTTTTCTCTGATACTGTTACAGGGCAGCTATTTGGCCCTTACTTCACCTAGGCTTTTCAAGCTGTGCTATACCAATCCACAAAAGTTTTATGAATATTATAAATATTTCATTCCTTATAGGGTGGAGAGCGGGCTTGAAAACAGGCTTAAACATAGTTACCTTCATCACCCATGCACTTCTGTACATGTTTCTGGCATCAGCCTGACATGTTCCTACCAGTTGCTTAGTGTTATAAATCTACATTATAGCCAGGAAGGCACACAGTTAAATGAGAGGCATTTATAATTTCGGGAAGAACAGCAATTAAGATTTCTTAGAATCTTAGCAGATATGTTTGAACAAATATGATGTATATTTTTATTATCAATACTCTCCTTTGCTAATTACTTGCTTAATTTTTTCAAATGAAAGATTTTTTGAAACATCAACAGACTCTTTTGGTTTTGGTGGTGATCCCTACCATACCTCAAAACATTGTAAGAGGAATATTCTGTGTTTCTTATGGAATCTGAGTGGATTTATATATATGTATAAAACTGTCTATATTTGATTTATTTTTGTCTGGTCTTGAGAGTTTTGACTAGTTGGCACAATGATCTGGCTTTTTCTAGTTAGAAAGTGTCTGGTTTTGACAAGGGGCTTTTGGCTGGTGGATTGTGTTGTCAGCTCCTCTCGGTTGGACAGGTTGGCCATCAGAGTGCTCTGAAAAGTGCAGGTATAGACCCCCTGCCACCACTCTTTGGCAGAGACTGGAAGGTTTCCTTTAAAAGGATCTTGTTCCTTGGGTTCACTAATTTTGGTTAGCCCTGTTTTTGTTTTCAGTGTAGACATGGAGAGATTTTCTGTAGAAACAACCTACAACAGTTAAATAAACTCTATGATGGCTCTAAATTTCATTTGACTTAACAGCAAAATTGTAAAAGTTATACAGTTTCACAAAATCTTTTTTCCAGTTAATAAGCTGATAGGCCAATTCTTGGCTTTCCTCTGTTCTTAGCCTTACTGAAAAAACTTTAGGAGGACTGGAAAAGTAGCTTTTGTCCAAAGGTTTCTGCTTCATCTTTAATCACGTTCTATGAAAGGGATGGAATCTGTGATTTATTACCATTTCTTTTTTCTCTGATACTGTTACAGGGCAGCTATTTGGCCCTTACTTCACCTAGGCTTTTCAAGCTGTGCTATACCAATCCACAAAAGTTTTATGAATATTATAAATATTTCATTCCTTATAGGGTGGAGAGCGGGCTTGAAAACAGGCTTAAACATAGTTACCTTCATCACCCATGCACTTCTGTACATGTTTCTGGCATCAGCCTGACATGTTCCTACCAGTTGCTTAGTGTTATAAATCTACATTATAGCCAGGAAGGCACACAGTTAAATGAGAGGCATTTCGGCATCCTTGGCTGCCATGGGGAAGCAGCATCCCCAGAAATGATAGTGACTCCTGTAATATCTGCTTGCCAAAGTGCTCAGTGTGTCTAGACTATCTCAGTGACGAGGTTTGAGCCTGTACTGGGGTTTCTTGAGAGCTCTGAAGCTTGAGCAAAGGTCCTCTCTGAGAACAACCTAGTAGGGTGTCAAAATTGTACTTCACTGACAAGGTGGACACAGCTTTTCCAGAGGCAGCTGGCACAAGCAGAGCAGCATGGGAGGATGCGAACCTGTGGAAGAGCACCCTGAGAACCCACGGGGGGGCTTTGATTTCTTTGGTATTGCTTCACCTCATGTCTTTTCTGCATGTGTGCGCAAAAGGAAGCTGGGGTTACTTTAAACAGCTGGTAAGCTTCACTGTTCATCTGGTATTGGATCCTCTGGTACAGAGTACTTTTTCAAGGGAGGCCCTTGGTGTGATTATGGGACTGTCGCCTAACAGCAAAACAGAGAGGGAAGCTGGGTAGAGACGTGCTTGAGCAGAGAAGCTATGTCTGATATATTGTGGTGCATATAAAATAAATAAAACACAGACATGAGAAAAGCTTTATGCACTGTGTTGGTGATGCCTTCAGCCCTCAGGAAAACAGCTATGCATATGTAAATGTATGTCTCTATATATAAAAAATATACATAATATGTATATTATATATATGCACACACACATACATAAACTTATATCTACATACACACTCGCATACATACATTAGAGATGCTTGGCAGTAATTAGCTTCATAACTCTGAGGCTTGATTTCCTACTAATGTGCAATGATACAATCAAACTTCTGAATAAATCATAGACAAAATCCTTCTGTTGTCTAACATTTGACCTAGAGTTTCTGTAACCTGCTGTTTATTAAGACATACGGTACAATTAGAAGCTCTAAACACTTACAAGGATCTGTTGCCTGGGGGAGTATGTACACAGCATCTCCATTAAGCAATTTAAGTATTGTTAGTGTCAGTTTTAGCTTCCATTTTTTTCACTTTCATTTCCTGTTCTAAGTACATACTGTACATCCCTCTGCATATTACATGATAGCAGATAAAGAAAAATTGCCGGTAGAAGAATAGTTTATTTGAAACTACATTTTGTCACCAGCGATTTCCCTTCCCCTATTGTATAACTGTATTCCTTCTGGCCATGGACAAAGGTCAGATGTTCACAGTAATTTTATTAGATCTATCAACAGCCTTTGATACCTCACAAATGAGAGATTGCTGACCCGCCCGCTGTTGGTGCTTTGTGCTTTCTCTTGTGGATAGTTTAGTTTAATGTGTTGCTTACTTCATCTGTGTATTGTGGACTCAGATGTTAGGATGACTGGGTGTATAAAGCTCATTAAAGGCAAAATATTTTTATCTGGGCAGCAAGTTTCTGTGTACAGAAACTTGTCTCTGTTGTGTAAAGTATGGGGAAATCAGAGTTGTACAATGCAAAACTGATGGTAGAAGAGGCTCTTTGAATTTTTTTTCTTTGATAACAGAAAGTCTCATTTGAGTTCCTCTGACAGGAAAGCCAAATATAAAGGTCACTCCTGTAGCAACTTCACAGATGCTAAACTCTAATACCAGTACTGCAATCTAGTTATCTTACAGTGGTATTTGGTGGCGTGGTTAGTCTTTTCCTTGTTTCTATAAGAGTTTTTTGTAGAGGCTTTGGAACAGCTGTTATCCTGCTTTTTAATTTTATTTGTAGAACACTTTTCTTTTGCTGTGGTTTACTAATCGAGCAGTTCTTAACTGTCAACTGTTAGAGAAATTTCTTTGCATTAGGGCCCAACTGTGCAACAATGATTTCTCTCCATCTGCTATATTTCTTGCTTCTAATTAAATCTGAGCACAGGCTTAAATACATCCTGAAATGCCTCATATTGAATACAATTCATGTTAAGAGTAGGATATTAAATTAATGTTGACAGATCTGAAGGAGCCATAACTGCGAGGCAAGAGGTTTATTGTGTTTTAAGTAAACCAGCATAGTCTGTAACCCGTATTCTGTGTCAGCCACCTTATCCCCAGATTTCCCACTCTGTGTTGCTTAGCACAATCGTTCTTCATAAGGCATTCTATAGTTCCAGCTTTGGTGCCTAATTTGTCATATTATGGTCTATAAGGTCTAGGAGGCTTTCACTGGCAGATTCTGATTTGTTTGGGTATTTGATCCTACAGTAAGAGACAGTCTATTCGAGAGCTTTGTCGTCTGGGATTTGGTGTGTCCTAAGATTTTGGATGTACCAGAAGTATTTCAGGTGTTATACAGTTACTGCTGGGGCAGACATGGTTCCCTGCCAGCCCACATGCTTGGATTTATTTTACATGGAAAACAAGACTTGAGGAAGGAACAGATGGAAAGGAAGGGAAATTCACCTGCTTGCATCTCAGTGCAAAATGTACTTAGGACAGAGCTAGGATGAATGCCTGAGACTTGGGAGCACCTCTGGGCCCTGTGATACAGGGACAAGTGCTAGAGTCCTTAAGGGGACTTAGAAGTCCCTTACCCATGTATGAAACACATAAAAATGTGCTCTGAATCTGTCTGTATATACATATAAGCACCTAGTACAACCTAACTACACTCTCCATTTGTAATACATTAAATCCTCAGTAAATATAAAAACATATTTAAAACAAGAAACATATTAATATTGACAGTGCTAAAGTAGACCTTTCAATTTAGGTTCAAAAAAATTAAATAGTCAGGAGTGAGTTAATGATCTGGCCTGCTAGGGTTTTAACCTTGCAGTTATGGAACAACTACAGCGATTGGAAAATGTTAGGCACGTTGGCTCCCTTGGATCCATATACTAAAGAAATGGAAAAACAATAGTAGGGGAAAAAGGTCTTTTTTTTTTTTTTAAATTCATTTCAAGCCACTTAAATGAATAAAAAACACTTGAGGGCCTATAATACTAAAATCTTCAGTGTGCTAAAATTGGCAACTGCATCTCAGCATCTGCTGACTGAGCTGACACACCCGAGGCATTAGATTATCTCACAACAATCACACGCCCTGTTGTGTTTTGGTTTGCACTTAATGCAGTCACTTGGTGACATTTAAATGCAGACTAATTATAAACATTTTTCATACACAACTGTTCCAAAATATAATTCCTATGCATATTCATGTTGAATCTGGTTTACATACAGAGTCATCACTGGAGTCGTGATTAAAAACTATGGCACAGTTATTATACTGATTAGGCATCCATTAGACACACATCCATTATACAGTAGTTCTTGATCCTTCATAAATATTTTTTCTTCTACATTGGTATTTATTTTTCTGTGTGTTATTTGATTAAACTTACACAAAAAACAGATTTGTGAACTTTTGGAATAGGAATTTGTTTCATTTACGTTCCCTATATACAATGTATGTTTTAACCGTTGCCTCTTTCTGGTTTTCAAATCGATTAAAAAAAAGTCAGCTATTAAAGTTTGAAAAAGTAGAGCACTGGTTTTTTTAAGCTAGAGCATGCCACGCTTTCAAATTGTTTTTACCTTTGAGCAAAATCACTGCATATTGAATGAAAAACAATTTTTTTGTGCAACAGAATTCTTTGCAATTGATGCCAAAAAATAAGTCAGCCAAATGATTATCTTTTGTCTTAAAACTTATACAAATCATGAGGCCCAGATGCATAGTTTAATAACACGATGCTGCAACTTTAACAAGGACTACATTTGTCTTTAAGTCCACATGATAGTGAAAGCTTAATATGAAAAACTTTTGTCTAGCACAAGTGATTTGAAGATGTTTTGCTCCATGCATGTGAACTCAGCAGGTGATTCTTGCCTATCTTTGATGTCAAACAGCACAAAACTTCAGTGAGTAGTAGCTTCAGAAATGCAATAGACATAGCTGAGTCTTCATATGAAGCTCATGCTTGAACTACATCAGAAGAACTGACATCTATTATGGTGAGCAAAGACAAGTGTTTGAAAAGAGATTCAAACAGAAGTGTCAGAATTTACAGTGCATAGTTTTATATAAGTTGATTTTAACCAAGCATATCTCTATGAACTCTGCAGGATAGAAAAGAAATTTCAAAAGGCAGAGAAATTGTTGTCATCTAAGGGCATGGAATGTTTTAATAGCTTAAGGAAGAACATTTCTGAAAGGTTATATGGTGATCCATTTACTTTGACTGAGTAATAAGGCTCGTCATTGTCACGGTGAAGTTTTTAACCCTTAGAACAATGGAAATGTTCCAAATGCATTACTAGAATTAAAAAGCTGAGAGTAATTGGTTGTTGCAAAAAATGTCTTTCTGAGATTTTTAGTCTCTTGAAATACACATTTCACATTAAAAGATATGAATAAATCAAATGCATTTTTTCAGTCACCTTGTGTCTGACCTAGAGTTTCCTGCCTCAGTCTAGACTAAGACATACCTTGGGATAAGGACTTGCACTTACAAATGATCATTTTTAAGGGGAGAGCGTGTAGACAAGAGTTCCATTAAACACCATTAAATTTGTTTATTGTTTTTCTTCCATTTATTAATTTTCTTTCCTCATCCTGAATACATACATCCCTGCGTGCATTACATGGCACAAGAAAAAGAAAAACCCTTTGTAGGAGTGTAGTTTGTTTGAAACTGTGTCCTACAGGCTTACTTACAGCAGTGCTCTGAAACTATCCCCAAGGAGTCCAGTGTCACAAACCAACCTAATTGTTCTTCTTGAAATGCTGCTTCTTTCATTAACAACTGGAGGGGAAAAAAAGGGGAAAAAAGGGGAAGAAGGAAAAAAAAAATGCAGAACTCCTTGGCTGAAGCACACAAAGCTAGAAAGCAATGAATTTTCTAGGTGGTAATCAATATGTAGGAATGCGATGTTGTTTTTAAGTTTTCTTAATTTGCACGTAAGACACACGGAGAGATAGTTGCTTAATTATTACATTTTAAAGTTTAATGACCCATTTTTTATGAATTTCCCTGGTTTCATTAGGTATATAAAATCTCCAGGTTTGAGGGGGGAAAAAAAAAAGACCAATTGAACTGAACTTTGTTTTCACTTCGGACTGTAGGTCTTTACAGGCTAATTTGTTTAAGGCACTGAACTATACTATATTCAGATACTGAACTCCTCTTCATTCCATGAAAGAGCTAATGATTTAATTAAAGTATAGATAGGTTGGTCCATACTACATTCCTTAAGTCCAGCCATAGGATATATGGAAATGCTTATGTTGTCTCCTTTACTTGGAAAGCCATTTAAAGGTATCTCACACTATACTGAGAGGTACTTGGAGTTCCTGCCTGGCAAGCACAGTTTAAGATGAAGAGTTGTATAAGTGTTCGTTCTTTACTATAACATAAGTTTTCCTTGTTGTCTTTTCCTTTTGCTTAAATGTACATGTAACATAAGATATGACAAATAGTTGTGAAAGTCTTCTATATCTAAATTATCTACTTTTTTATCTAGCATGCAAAATTATGCGTATTAATTAAAATCTTTATTTTGTTTTCAAATAAGCTATTAAAAATAAATCTGGATCAAAATACAGATCTCTACTGATGCGTTATTATCTTTCCCATTTTCATATGTTGTTAAATAATCCTCACATTTTCTTAATTATTTTAGCATAGTGAAGACTGTGCAAAATGCAGTAAGGAATTTTGAAATGGTTTGGGCCTGTTGTTCTGTTGCCACATGATGTTACAGTTTTTTGCAAGACTCCTCCTAGGTATAACTAGTATGGGCCTGAGACATTAAAGCGGACAGCAGCTTCAAATCATGAGGTTTTTAGAGAGTGAGCCTGACCTCAGAACAGGTTGTTTGATAGGGGCTTAAGATAAAGCCCATCACAGAATTCCCTCTCTTTCTTTCTCTCAGAAAAACACAAACATAAAAAAACCCCAAATGACTCCATAGGGATATTTTGCAAAATAACGCCAAGACAAAATTTACGTAGATCTCAAATCCAGCTAATATACTGTGTGCAGTCTCAGTTCTGGCTTAAGTTGTGCAGCCTTGAGGAGTAATAAATTGTTTCTACACTTAGGTAGTAATACGAGTGTCTTTAGGCCAAGAAGACTCTCTGTTTCTATTCCTTATTAGAAAAGCACAGAGAGGGAAGTGTCATCACATCATTGCTTTGTCTTTGGGTTACTTTTGCCTAGAACAGCACCATTAATTTTTGGCAAATACTCTCTTCCTGAGAAATGTAAGGTTGGCTGATTTGAAGTTACATCAGCTCAAAAATTTTGGTTGGGAATTCTGTTTTGGGGCTAACTTCACAAAACTTCTGGAAGAAGATATCCCTTTAATATTCAAGCCCCCAGCTGGACAGTTTCTGAGTAGATCCAGGAAGACCCGGGATCTGTCCCCTCCAACTTCCCGAGCTGGAAGATGTTTCCTGTCTCCCGGGGAGCATTCCTAACCACCATCCTGCAGGATACTCTCAGAAAGGCTGTTCTTCGCCTTTCTTGTCACAAATATTTCATGTTACATAGAAGAGTTATGAGATTTATTTAGCTCATGTATACATATTCATAAATAGTGTGCTTAGAGAAAGAGGGACTGCTCTGGCACTGTTCTGTGCCCTTTCCTTTGCCTTTGTGCACAGCTGGAATAGAGGCTGAATATGATGGACCTGTTTAATTTTTTTCCTTATAAAAAAGAACAGCACAGTAAAGCGGTTAAGCGTGGTGTAGTTGATAGCCTTACTGACTCCATTAAAGATATGCACTTTATTTCTAACAAGATTTATTTGAAAACTTGTTAAGCTACCTAAAATTCAATAGCCGATGGATAATCACCAAGCCTGTCCTTGTGGACATCATGTCTGCGCTTTCTGGAAATGGCCTCTTACCTAGAAATCCTGCCATAAAAGTCCCTAGGGAGAAAGTTTCCCTGCTTGGACTTGAAATACTGCCTATACTGGTTTTCTAGAGTTTTCGAGAACTATGAGGGTATTCTCTAACCTACTTACTGCTGTCTTGCGGATCCCTGGACGACCAAGGGGACAATGTACTTCTGTTTAGGAGGTACATAACTAGACAGACCGTCATTAATCGAATCCAGGTCAGTGTCCTGGATTCAGGCAAACAAAGAAATTCGAAAACCTCCAATTACAGAAACTTCAAGGGTAAAAACTATGTATTTGAAAATGAAGTGTTCACATTTCATTATTAGACTTTTTCACTTTTAGTAGACCACAGCTTCAAGTTTTATTAAGAATGGTAACATGCTTTAAATGTCTATTAATGTATGCCTAATTATAATGGCAGGTCTATAAAAATCCTTCTGACAGCCACATGAATAGCAAAACAATTATACTCAGTATAATTGCAATGAATACTAAGTGAATTAATAATTAAAGGAATCTTAGAAACAATATTGCAAACAAGGATGTTCAGGTTAATCTACACTGGGCCAAATCATTAAAGAATTTCTGGAGCAATTCTTCATAAAATCAATGGGCAATTTTGCTTTAAAATTGTGATAAAAGCTGGGTCACAATACTTTCAATAATTTATGAGAATACTTTAATCTAGAAACCCAATGCAAACTTTTATTTCTAGAGGGAAGTTAAAAAGTCAGCACATGGTAATGTAGGAGAGATTTTGTTTTGTCTACCTGCATATCCAACAACAGCCCTCTCCAAGACTGTGTCTAGAGCAGAGAAACATTTAAAATAAGTGATGGAAAAATATACTGCATGAAACATTAAGCAAGTTTAGCTATAAATGAAAAAGATGCTACTAACAAAATTTATTGAAGAAAACACAAACAAATTTATGAATATGCAAAGGAAATGAGTGGGTTTTTTTTTTTTGTTTTCTTTTAAATAGGATTCAGCCCTTTAACTTCAGAGGACCTTAATACAGATATCTGCATCTCCAAGAATAGTTTATATTCCCTCTGTAATCAGTGGAAAGAAATAGCAGTTCTAGAGTATGACTAATCTCTCAAGGTAAATGTGAAAAATAAGTCAAATGAATCACTGTCTAGCAATGTCCATTTCTCTCCATGAGTATACAAGGAGTTTAGTTGCTTAACTCATGTGGAGAACTCTCACAGTAAGTGAGATGAATCCCACTCTGTGCAAAATTTTGCATTGCTAAAGTATGGCATGCTTTTGGCATACTCCTGCTAATCCTGCCCTCTGAAGAATTTCCAGGAGAAAAGCAGTGAGTCCTTCCGGACCTTGGCTGAGGGTTAAATGGGAAGACCGGGGGAAGGGAGCCTGTTCACTGGAGGAAGACTCTCATCCATATGCAGGTATGTCCTTCAGGAGAGAATTTCTGTGAGCCTTCTGAGGCAGGAGGCACTTGGTTCATGGTTTTACTAAAATCAAACCATCTGAACCAACCATATGTGAAATGTAATGAAAGAATAGTTACAATTTTAGTCTACGCATTTCAGCTTGGTTTGGTGTGTTTTCTGTCAGACATAATTTTGTCTAAACACAGTTGGGTTATTTGCATAGGAATAACTACTGAACATTAGGATATTAATCTGCTGTCATTATGCACACCAAAACAATAAGGTAGGAACATGTCTTTTAAGAATAGCCATCTAAAAGTTAGGCATCTAGTCTGCTAGGCCTTAATGGCAAGAGGCATACTCACCTACCATAAAATAGATATTTAGGTAGGTAGAATGTCTTGCTTTCCAAATGTGCCCATCTCTCACCCCCCAAAAAGTCTATAGGAGTTTCATATCAATATATAATACAGTATTAGATGAATAAAATCTAGCTGCATTTAAATGAGACGAATGAGTCTTTCAAGGAACTTTATGAAAGCTAAGGTTGCAATGGAAATTTTTTCTGGGTACTTACTATAGTCTTCAGAGCCTTCTCCCCCTGATTCTCAGTACTTGCAAGATGGTAGTTCCCAAAAGGTGTATTTTGGATTGGGATATGAAGGTCTCCATTACTTCTGTTGTTACTGTAATTTTTATTGCTATTAAGAACAATTAATTATTAATGGCAATATTATTGTTATATATATCATTGTTATTCTTTACTATTAAGAACAAAATTTAATAATAATATAGTAATGACACCGTAGCTGGCAGTTTTAAAGCAAATGCAGGTGTTCAAGACATCGGTCTTTTTTTTAAAGGATCTGTACATATTATGAATGATCAAATATACGTTCAGTAAAAGAAATCACTCTTCTCTGACAAAAGCCTACTAACCTAAGGAGTGAACCAAACAACATTAAAAAAATGAGCTTGCTTATATCTTTAATCACATTACTGACTTTTTGTCTATGGCCTTGCATAATTTTGGTGTTTTGCGCGTTAATTATCAAATCAGAATATTTATTTAGATATTCTAAATACAACAAAAATAAAATGAGAAGCTGCTTTGCATGCACAAATGCTAATTTTCACACTTAAGTAGGGATTTCAGTTTCTTTTTAATATTGAAATAACTGTATACTTTTATGAATAACATGTCCACAACATTTATTAGTAAAAGACAATGTTTGTTTCAGTAATGAGTGTTAACATGTATACAAACACAATATGCTTTCTTTTCAGTAGTTCCACAGCATTACTGCAGAGTTTACAAATCACCCTTTATTTTTAATAGAACAATTATTCTACAGCTGAAACACTCCATACCAAATGTTTGACCAAAACCAATTTTTACCAGTAAGTTTTAAACAGCTGAAAATTGAAGTTTACAATGGAAGTTTCGTTACCTACTTAGTGACAGAAACATGAACAACTTATTATAATTTAACATGTAGAATGAACCTCCATGTATCTGTGGCAAATACAGACTTTGCTGCCTCAAGGGTTTGGCATTTTTAGATAAAAAAGAATCAATGTCATTATACAGTGTGTCTCTAGAGCATCATAATTATTCTGCATGCATACAATATTTATTTAAAACTTAAAATTAAACTTCAAGAGGTGGTCATTTGAAAGCTGGCAGTCAGTGAACAGATCCTGTCTTCATAAAAAAGAGAATATTTCTTCTAAAAGTTAAGAAGTAGATCAAAACGGTCTTTCCAGTAACTGACACTTTAGTCATACAGATGCTTTTTATGTGTCAGATTTATTAATAAAGAAGGTCCATGGGAACGAACAGAAGAAAATCTTGAGGATGTGACTGTCAGTTTTTGATATGTCAGGTATAATTTTGTAACTCTGATTTTTGGATAGCAGTACACACACAGCATTGTACTGATGTTTGTGTACTTCTTTGTACTTTTCATTTGTGATGACTGAGAAAGAAGATGAGGCGGAGATGTTTTGATACAGGATTGAAACTTGAAACTGCAGTCCTACAATTTGAACAGCATTCCTTTTTCATCTTTCTTTTCATGTTCCCTTTTTAACTTTTGCCACTGATGTAAAGAAAAAAGAAAATTTGAAAAGATGCCAGATGTTGGTTCTTATCTAGGTGAAAGATCACAGAAATGGAGAATAAAATATAGTTTTATTTTGTCACAGTGACAGAATTATGAGACAGATCAAATAGTTGTCAACAACAAATGTTTGTCCTCCTAAAGCCAACACAGAATAATTTAGACTGTGACATCTCTTCCTATTTCTCACAGAAAATATGCACTTTATTATAATTAGCTGAAAGTGGAATATGCTACTACTGCTATTCTGCAAATAATAGCATCTTCTTTGGCTACTCTTTGTGTACATTGGTGGCATTTTTAGCTTATCAAAGTGCATACAGCAAAGAACTGCAAAAGAATGTCACAGTGCATCAGCTGAAGAAAAGGAATTGAATGAAGAAATGGTCTTTTTTCTTTTTTTTGTTATTCACCCTGTACAGCATGTTATATTAGAAAAAGGTAGAAGTGAAAAGTCTTTATTTTCAACACATTTCTGTCAGTTGTGAGTTTAATTTGTCTTGATTAGAAAAGTGATTATAAACAATCCTGTTACTCGTGGATTTATTAATACACATAGAGGATGCTATTTCAGCATCTAACAGTAAGCAGTACTCAGGCTTCTGAAGCTAGGCATCTTCTTAAGGGTTTTATTGTTTCAAGTCATAAACAGAGGCAAGGGCCGGCACTGTAGGAAGTCTAGTGACCTGAAACCTTCTCCTTGATCTGTAAGCAAGAACAGCATGAGAACAAGAAAAGTTCCTCTCGTTGCTCAATGATTGTTATAATTAATCTTTGGATGCAGTGAAACTGTGTTGTGGTGCATCCAAGCTGCTACTTCTGTTCATCTTCCTTATGACCTAATTCTTAATTTTCTCATGCACCTTGCACAGAAATTATCCCCTTTTTAGCTTATGAGAAATTCTTTTCTGCAAAAGGTGATAAATGTATTTTAGAGTTGAGGTTTTTTCAATTTTGTTGGTTCCTAAGGCTCTTCCTGCTCAACCCTTAAACTCTTCCCAGTTCTCCATATGGTGCTGCTTCAAACACATCTACTTTTGTAAACATCAGTCAGAGCCCGGCTGCCCTGTCTACTTAAGAAAAGTCAAAGTTCATTCATTCATTTGTTCCTTCCTTCCTTTCTTGTGAGACACAGCAGTCTATTAATTCACTTCAGTCTCCTGACATACAAGGTATGCTGTTCCTTTCATCTGGCTCTATCAGCTAAACAAAGATAAACAAACAGGATGTCTTGGAAATTTCTTAAAATTGCACCGGGCTACTGGCATGTCTCCTCAGAATCATCTGCTTTTATAGGACTTGAATGCACAAAATACTGAGAAATAAGCTTGGATGCAGACAACTGTTTTTCTGTACAAAAATTGAGGCGATGCTTACAGTCTGATCGGTTGCAGCAACTAATGGGAGCATCATGAGCTCCCACACCACCTACAGAACTGATATAACGGATATTAAATCATGGGATTGAGCAGCACTTATGAATTTGCAACACATCATTTAAAGAAGAAGCCACTCAGCCTTGCACACGTGTGCAGGCTTTCCCCGTAGGCTCAGCCTTCCCTGTTCCCCTCAGGAGCTACGGGGAGAGCTTGCCATTCACCAGGGAAATCCTCTGGGCTGGCTGCTCTTTTCCATGCCTCCCTGAAGGACATGCGGCCAATCGAAGCTGCTCTGCGCTCCACGCTCTTCCTCTGATGAGAGCTCTTATTCATTCTTGAATGCCTGCTAGCACATTTTCCCATTTTTAGGAGCCTAAATGCCTTTTCCAGTTTAGCCCTGACTACATTTCAAGATAATCTGCAGTCTCTGGCAGTGGTTTACATGAGTGAGTAAGGAAGTGCCCGATTTGTGTCGTCACATGCAAAATCAGTTTCTTTTGGCTCTGGGGGAAGCAAAGTCCCATCAGTTGTGGCTCTCTGCTTGCTCCCTCTTCTTTCAGCTACTTTAAAATTTTCCTGGCTATCCAACCCATCCTGAGATGGGCTTCCCAGCCTGACGAGGAAGAAAGGCTCGAGGCTATAGGCATACCCGTCCTTGTGCTTGGTGTGGAGACACACAGGCATCTGCTGGAAGAAGCAGGGGCTGCAGTACCCTCCTGTAACTTAATTCACTGATAGTAATTAGTACCCTCTCCTGCTCCTCTGATGTACGAAGGGTGATTACAGGGACTGCACAATACATCCCCCAAAAGCACCTCCTTGCATGAAGAAATATTTAGAGGGTAAGAAGTCAATATAGCCGAAGGAGAAGGAAAACTCTTCATGGATCCAGCTCCTGCTGACTCTTAGAGCATGGTACGTGCTTAGATGAAGTTTATGTCTCTGAACACCTCCCATATGAATAAACATAATTGAGGATGAGAAAAACAAAGCAAAACCTAAGCCAAAGTAACGGCAAAGGTATCTTGGAACAATTTTCAAACTGTTTTAGGTGTTTCAGGAAGTATTAATTTCTTACCTGGAAGGAAACGCTGGCCTGCTACTTGAATAAAAACAGAAATGCTTGCTCTGGTTGCAACATAGTCTTTAGAATATATGGGTCTGTATGTGTGGGGTGTACATATGTGTGTGTGGAACTGCAGCCTTCCTGGCAATTGCCTTGCTGACATCCCTGCCAGTCAGCAGCTGCACGTACCAGCCAGCCCTCTTTTGTGCCAATCTGGTGGTGAGTGGTGCAGAAACATTTTAATTAATGTTGAACTTCTTAAAGTTGAAGCAAAAACAATTACAGCTCAATTTTACTTTGCCTCCTCACTTTCATCACTTATATTCTCTCTTCCTCCTCCCTCTCCATTAGAGGGCTTCATTTCACAGACTGTGAATTATAATCTAATTATTATATTTTAAAAAGGCAGACAAGGCATTGTTTCTTCATCCTTCAGTTAAAAAGCTCTGAAATAACAAAGGAAAAGGTCTTTCCTTCTTGAGTGCCAGGAGCATAAAGT
Organism: Aptenodytes forsteri; assembly: GCF_000699145.1. Taxonomy (NCBI): domain Eukaryota; kingdom Metazoa; phylum Chordata; class Aves; order Sphenisciformes; family Spheniscidae; genus Aptenodytes; species Aptenodytes forsteri. Next base: position 7,682,980 of record NW_008796110.1, on the reverse strand, counting down.
CACTCCCACCACAGACATCTCATTCTTCCCCATCTGTGACTTTTTTTTTTCTTTCTTTTTTTTTTTACAGAAGGGATCACATCTTTCCCTTAACAACTGTTTGCACACCAGACTCAAAGAAAGTTCACAGCACACATCACATGTACATTGGATATGTAAGTGAAGTGATCTGTAGCACAGCTAATTAGACCTAAATTCTTGATTTACTATTTATAAAACAAAATTGATTATTACTTCATCAACAACATTTAAAGCATCATTAAGAGAGGTCTGCTCCAGCAGCCTCAGGTTAAATTTTTTAAGCACTTTAGTTGCTAATCTGTGTTATTGCCAACATATGTAAACTTCCTAATGCTAATTGCATTCAGCTGTGAATCAAACAATGTCTAATTCTCTTCAGGATTAATTATGCACATGTGCTGCCTGCATTCCTAAACATGGTTCTCATAAATAATAAGAGATATATCTAGGCAGATGGGATTTTTCCAACTAAATGATCTGTTTATCATGAATAAAACAATTGACATATACTAGACTTCTAATGCAAAGTCACCACAACATTCCCATGTTTTTTAATCATAAATAATTGCTGTGACAGTTGTTTGTGTGAACATGTTTTTGTACAGCCAAGCACTAAAAAGCATGTCCTTCAGTGAGCACCGTTACCTTTGTATGCACCTTTCTTTCTTCTTTCTTTTTTATCTTTTTTGATTTGAAGGTGCATAACAGAGTGGTTTATATCATGTGTTTGATGAATGAACTAACAGTCTCCACTAAATGCACAAGTTTTGTAAGCCCTGGGGAAATCTGGTTTAAGTACAGTGCAGGAAAAATTGCTAAAGTGTTATGTATTCTGCTTGTTTCAGGAAGAAACAATGAGTTTCTGGCATCCAGAGCCAACGTTGGCAGTATATTTCTTTAGTTGTTTTTTTTCTTTAATTAGTCTGAAAGGGCTGATAATTAACTGAATTGGTAAAATTAACTTGAAAAATAACTTCCAATGCTGAGGACATGGCAAGTAGAAAAAAATTTTTAAAATTACATTTGACAGCAACAGAAGAAATTTACCCCTAAAAAGGGGAGACAAATAAAGGTTTTCTATTATTCTTTTTAATGAAGATGTCTTCTTTTAAATAGAAGTTAAAATCCAGCCTCAGCGAGCAACTCCATAGCATGTCTCTTCTTATACGACACAAACATCTTGGTTGCTACTGGAAAAGACTTACGTGGAAAATGCATCAGAATAGCAAGAACTTGATACTAGTAGAGGCTTATAAAATTATACTGTTCAATCATATATTATTGCACCCATTATTTTCAGTGTTACTGTGGAATATTTTAATTTGCCCTGACTGTCTATGTCGATTTGAATTTTAGACTGAGTCAGTATCTTTTCTTTCTTTTTTTTTTCTAAAACAAAAATTGGAATAGCATGGCATTTAAGAAAGGTAATAGACTAATAGCTTAGGTGTCTGAAATCTTTCAGCTTCAGAATAGGTGGAGCACACTTAACCCCTGGCAATATGCCCTTAAACGTATTTTCCAGGTGCCAGTTGTTGATGTGAGAAAGTGGTTGAGCACCTGTGCCTCATTCAGTTCCTCATGTCTCTGTTGAGTGAACCAAGAGAGGTTATCAATTGGTATAATGGTTTTTATAATAAGAACATCTGTCCACTAGTCACTATAACAAGACCATCAGCTAATTTCATAAGGCCATCAAAAACTCAGTTGGTTATCAGTGATGACCTTTGCTGAATTTCAGCTGGTGACATAGAGATGAAAAGCTCTGCTTTCTATTACTTGTCAGTAAGTCAGCCTGCCCCTTGCTCAGTTTAGGCAAGATAAAACTTGATGAAGCTATGGCTTATCTGTGTTAAAGCAAAATTCTAATGTGACAAAAAGCTTGATAAGCTGGAAAACACATTTTAAATAGCTTGAACAGCTTTAATACAAAAAGAGACATTTTCTGTTCTTTGAAATCAGATAATTCATGATAACAGCATGTAGCTGAAAGAATAAAAACAACTGAAGACCTGAGGGAACTGAAGCATCCAACTGATTCTCAGCAGTAGAGATGGCGAAAAATATGTTTAACAGTGTAAGGTGCTGTACTACAGCGTGAGAGACAAGAGCACATGGGTAGGACTCTTCACCATTGGGTGAGAGCATTCTTTCCAGGGTATTTTTTTCGTGTTTGTTTGTTTTTTATACAAAGCCTAGGAGCTATGCTCATTCAAGCCAGCTGAAAACAGCTCACGTTTTCATTTATAGAAGAAGAATGCCTTTCAAGAGCTAAAAGAAGTCCCAAGCTTGTGTTTAAATGTGATTTTAACTTTCAAGTAAAGGTGGGTTTCATTTTCATTTCTGAAATGTTACAGGAGAACAGAATGAACTAAATCATTGTATTTAGCCCCTTCGCCAGTGAAGGAACCAGACAGTACATCTGGAAGGTATTGGACCTTTGGAGACACAGTGTTTTGACCTACTCACCACTGGGCTGATTCACAGCCTGCTGTCCGCTCCCAGGCACACTGGCTACAGCCTCTGGTCTTATTTTGGATGGGAAAATTTGGCCCCAGACAGCATGAGTGACACCCTTTCTCTGAGCACAGGTGATGTACAGAGAAGAGATAAAGTAGTGTTGCGGGGGGGAAAGCACCACCTCGTTTATCAGTCAACACTAGGACCTGCATACTTTTCCATCTCAATTCCATCATGAAGATCTAATTTAAAATTAACTGTTAGCAAAAAATGTAGTTCCTGACAAGCAATTCAAAGTAAATTAAATAAAAACATCAACAAAACAGACCACTGGCATTTCTGTTAGTTTCATTTGCCTGCAAAATGAAACAATTTGGTTAAAACTGTTCTTCTGTAGCCTGGAGTATAATTGTTTAGGGATTTTAAAAGAGGATTATTCACATCATGTAGTCACCTTGGAGAACACAAACTGGACTCCTTTAGGATGAAACTAAACTGGGATATACTCTGAAAGCATACTGAAAGTACACCGATTGCAAGCAGGCACTGAGCCCATGAGCTATACAAGGACCAGTATAAATTAACCTCCCATTGAAATATGAACAGTGTGGATGCTGGGTCCTATACATCAGCTTTTTGTTTTGCAGATCTACTGCAAGGCTACACTACTAGCCCATATACAACCCTGAATGTTGAACTTCTCTGAAAATCTGCACATAAGGGGGAGAAAAGCAGTTGGCAGACATTGTGATTCTGCCCCGTGCAGGTAAATGCAGGTGTCTCAAAGGTAATTCAACAGGTTCTTTTGAAAATAGGTAGCATCATAAGTGAAACAGACCTTGGCAGTTTTTTGTCTGGAAGAAGTTTTAGAAGATTTCACTGTTATTTTAAAACAGAAGCACAACATTTTCATGTGAGCACGAATGAAGAGAAAGGTACCTTATAAAATTAAACTCAAGAAAGCATACCCTTAGTCTATGCCTATGCTGCTAAACAAAGCAGGACAAGGGCGACTGCGCAGGCTCTGGACAGCTGGGCATGGATCCTGTCTGACCACCATGTGTTGTTAGGCCATGCTCACTGTGGCTGCCTGGGACAAGGCTTAGCCATCCCCCGGGCAGTGTGGCACCAGGATGGGCCTTCTCCATCCTCCATAGTCCTCCACTTCTGCTGCAGCTGGCTTTTGTGCCCTCCAAACACTCCTATGTGCCTTTGTGCTGCACTCCACAGCATGGAGGTGGACGGGCTGCGTCACACCCCACAAAAGGTTTCAGATGATCCGAGCTGAAAAACATACAAAATATAACAATTACATTTCAGGACGATAAAAGCAACACATGAAGCCCAGTGGAGACGCAGGCCATTTTCACCTTCACTTGTGATGCCACTTGCTATTTCTCCCATGGCTTCCTTCAGTCCAAACATCCCCTGCACTAACAAGCGCAGAGCCGTAAATAAACCCAAGGTAAGAAAAAGAGACAATTTCAAGTCTTGTGTATTTTACATAATAGGTCTCCTAGAAAGGCATTTTCACATTGTAGTGGCTCCATTTCATTGTTATAGTTGTCAGTTATGAATATATTATTGTCTGATGTGTTTTTTATTTCTTCACCGATGATTAAAAGACATGGTATTTACAGAGGAATCTCTATACTGAGTGGGAGGGACTTGAATTAATTTAAGGGGAATGTTTTCTGAGCAAATGAGGAGGGAAGAACATCTGTTTCTACATTTCATTTTGCCTCCTCACATTACAAAATATGTTTTGAAGAACTTAGTGGGGTGCTGAAAGCTGGGGAATTCTCATCAAGATACTTCGTTTGTGCAGTGCTGGTGTTTCTTAGTTATGTGCACAAGATAAAAGATTGTAATATGCCTCTTGGTTAAAACTTTGACCTTTAGTAATTTTGTTAGCGACACAAATATTTTGTTTTCCTTGCTGGCAAAACAAATGAAAGTGCTTTGCAGAAGGCCTTACTCTTCACTTTAAAATCAATACCAGATTCTTCAACCATTTTTGCATAAAATCAGAGTATCATCCTAGGCCTTTTCCATAGCTTCTTCTTATGTTACTATAATCTTTTAGAAATCAGATAAAAAAAAGGGAAAGGTGTTATAAGTTAATTTTCTATGTTCCATTCATTAACAATTTATCATCTTCAGTTTAGGAGAAATTTCTTCATGCTCCCACAGGCAAGACATTTATTGTCGTGCATAGGGCAGGGACTCAAGCACCTATTTTTACACAGCTTTATATTTTGCCGACAGGCTGTATTAAGGTATATTTTGTGGGTATAGCTTCTGATCCCAAGCTCAAAATTTGGGATTTTTACATGAAGAGTATCTCATAGCTCTTACCAGAACTTGAATCTAACAGTGCTTCCATGCTTTATCCATTTAAATACCAAATGAAACCTTGTTTTAGAATGCGATTTTATGCAAGAGATCAGTAGCTTTTGAGAAGGAGTATAACGTAGCTGCTATCTGTCACACTCTGGCCTGCTCTGCAGACATGCTGAAGCACACTACATTTGCAAGTCCTCAATGACATGCTCTCAATTGCTTCTGTGAAACTGTTTTGATGATACACCTAAACTGATTAGGTCACCATTATGGACATTAACATACTTGAGTGTTTGAAAAAGGCAATAGCAGGGCCCCTTTGTATGCTAATGACAAAAGGAATGTTAGAAAGGATAACGTTGCTTGTAATTTTTTTTTTTTTGTACAGTTGAGCTATTTCTAACAATTAATTTCCCATTTACTAAAGCTTACTGTTCTTTTATGAGTTCTGTTTAGTAGTTTACTGATCAGCCAAAGAAAAGCAAATACACATGTAATTTTGAGGGTAGAGAGAGAGTGATTAATGGATTATTATGGCTGTGTTATCATTTGCAAGGATGGAGAAGCTGTGTCTTTCTGTACCCCCTTCCTCTTTATTTCATTGTGGCTGCATTTAACAATCTGATTGGTTTTTTTATGAAAAATAACTATATTAATATGCAAATAATTTGATTTATTTTGGGTTTGTAACTCTACATAATTTAGTATCATCTCTGTTTACCGTAAGAGTTAGTAAAAAATAAGATTTTTCTGTTGGGTACTGTGGCAAAGCCTTCTGTCATATTAAAGGAAGTTAAAGAAAATTTGTATCAGCAGGTATTTTGGGAGTGTAGTAAATGGCTGCTCTATTGAGAGTATGCAGGATTTCAGTCACCCAGTTGCTATCTGTAAGGAGATGCCACTACTAGAGTCACTAGTAGTAGCAAAACTATGGTCTGGCTGGAATGATCAGTATTTTGTTTGCTCCTCATCGGAAGCTGGTTATTATTGGAAAAACTGATGCTCCAGCTGGCAGGCTGGGTTGATAGAATAATGCGCATGTGTGAGCTTCCTAGAGAGGGCTTCGGCTGGGGTTACGTGTTTGCTGAGCTCAGGGAATATGGTATGCTCCGTTCTGCTCAAACAGCTTCTGTTACTGATACTAAGAGATGGAGAAATACTAGAGAAGGGGTAGAAAGAAGACTAGAGAGATACTTTGGACTGGAAAAGAAAGAACAATCATGGAGGAGACAAGAAAAAATCGCGAGGCTATTTTAGAAAAATGACTGAAAGGTTTCAGGAGAAGGTCAATAGCTGAAAGGCAGTAGCTACATGCTGTTCGTAGACAGATATCTAAATACTGAGGTTTGTCCCTATGCTCAGTGTCCCCTAAGTGCATTGGTCTATTAATGATCTGTATTACCTTTATATTTCTATTATTGTAAGTATCATTTAACAGTCATATTCATTGAATCATATTGCTAGTAAGCAATTTACAGCACAGAAGAAGTTATGTGGCAAATACTATCCCTTCTTCAATAGCTGACAGCCTAATTACTATAACTAGGGCATGGGTGGACAGGGTTGCTAAACTGGGCTGGAAATGGGATGGAAGCGCAAGCTGGAGCCTGTGATTAAGGAAGATCAATGTCAGGAGTAGGAAGGAGTCTTAATGCTCCAGTCTAGGGAGAAAGCGCCTTATGCAAGAAGTCGTGAGGGAAGCCCAGAAGACAAAGCATCTGTATATCCCAAGCCTAAGAGGCAAGGCAGAAGCCTAACAGACAAAGGTCAGGGTGCAAGGGATTTTAAATCTGAGGTGAGGGGACAGGAACAGGAGCAGGCAGTGCAGGCTAGGTGGGGACAGATACTTGGGCAAGTATGATCGGAAAAAGAACCAAGAACTACAGACCAGAGTGCAGCAGGCAGGAACCCAAGTTAGGAATCAAGGAGCAGAACAAGACTCAGAGGCAACCTACAAGTTGCTGAGAGTCTTTTCTATAGCCCTCTGAGTCCGTTCAGAAGCTTTATTTGGGGCAGGATTCAAATATAGATGCTGCCTCTGAGGTAGCCACCTTGATCCCCTTTATAACCAGCAGGGAAAAATATGCACCTGATGGGTGCAATTCATCTCTTCCTAAAGCAGATGTTTAAAGTAAGACTGATGAATTGCACCCTAGAAGTGTCTATTTCTCTCTGTTAATTATGAAGGGGGCCTATAGTAACTAGCTGAGATATATGCTTTTGTTATAAATGTTGGATGTCTAATGTTGGATGAGATGAGTCCTACAGCCTCAGGTGTCCTAGTCATTCCACTGCACCGCAGCTCTGCCCTATTCAGTTAAGGCCCTGATCCATCAACCAATTAAATATGTAGGTAGGTTTTTGAGAATGCATGTGATTAAATGTTCTGGGGGGTTGTAGGCAAGTTGCAGAAGAGTAAATGCTTCAATGTGTGAAATGTGGATCTTGAATTAACTACTTAGTTTGTACTCCAGGAGTCTGCCACTGGTTTTGTAAAAACCTCCATCTCCCCCATACTTCTTCAAGCGGCATCCTGTCCCTAATGAAATATACCATCCCTGCTATCAATACACTAGTGTGCAAGCACACATTCGGCTTTCTGGTAGCAATTCAGCAAAATTCAATCACCCAGATGTTTGGAAAAGTAGTCACTAGGGGGCTGGAAGAGTAGCCAAATGAAATTAATCTCTGAACTTCAGTGAATATTCAGGTGTATTTTATGATTTTTCCCTAGTTATATCAGAAACCATGAGGTGACGTAGTTTAATCAGTGTTAGATTGCACAAGATCTGTGGTTGATGGGATGCATCTCATAAGGGGAGCTCCTTATCAGTTAGAACAACTGTCACCTAGAAAGAAGGAATACACAAACTGAGTTGAAAACATGATGTTAAAATATTTCTGTTGTAGAACACTATGCATATAATTCATCAGGTTTTCATAGTAGATTGATGTCATCCACTTCAAATTTAGCAAGGATTTTGATATGGTCTCCCATCTTTGTATCACAGCTGGGATGTTACAGTCTAGATGGGTAGATAGGTGAGGGAAAACCTGGCCGGATCACTGGTCAAACTGTCTAGGTTCACCACCCATGCTCTACCTTGGGTGACTGGTCACAAGTGAAGTTTCTAAGGGGTCTGTCCCAAGACAGATCCTGTTCAATATTTTATCAATGACTTGGAGGAGAAGACAGACAGCACCCTCATCGAGTTTGCATATGACACCATTTGGGGGTATAGTGGCTCTTCATGAGGGCAGAGCTGCCATTCAGATGGACCCGGCAAGCTAGATGAACGTGCTGACAGGAACCTTATGATATTAAGCAAGGAAAAATGCAAAGTCCTGCACCTGGGACAGACTAACCCCCTGCATCAGTGCGGGCTAGGGACTGACTGACTGGCTGGGTAGCAACTCTGCTGGAAAGCCCCTGAGAGTCCTGGTGGACAATAACCTACACGAGTCCCACCTGGCTGCGATGAGGGCTAACAGTGTACTTGGCTGTAAAAACAGGATTGTAGCCACTAGATCAAGGGAAGTGCTTAATCGCCTCCGTTTGGCACTCATTAGACCATTTCTGGGATACTGCATCCAGTTTTGGGCCCCTCGGTACAGGAAAGACATTGGTCAACTAAAGCAAGTTCAGCAGAGAGCCACCAAGATGGTCGGGGGCTGGAGCACTTGCCCTGTGAGGGGAGGCTGAGGGAGCTGAGCTTGTTCAGTTTGTTCAAGAGAGGGGGCTTCAGGGGACCTTAGGGATTACCAAGAGGACAGAGACAGGCTCTTTACTGAAGTGGACAGTGGGAGAAGAGAGACAGTGCCCATAAATTGAAGCATGAGAGTTTCTGATGTGGTACAAGAACACTTTCATTATGAGGATAATTAAGCACTGGAGCAGGATAGCCAGAGAGGTTGCAGTATCTATATCCTTGGAGATTTTTAAGAGTGGACAAAGACCTGAGCAACTTGGTCTGAATTCTATGTTAACCCTGCTCTGAGCAGGGAGACTAACGACCTCCTGGCACCCCTTCCAACCTGAGTGATATTGTGATAAGTGAAGGTGACCTTATCTGTGCTGATTATGAACGTAGGCATAAGGAAATTATTCTCTCACAAAAAGGAACTAGGTGCAATACTGTGTTAGGGATAGGCCATAGCCCTTTAGCTGGATTATAAAGATGAAGCCTGGTACGCCTGAGTTACAGAAACAGTCTGCACAAGCCTAGGAGTGAATCTGACTGGCTTGAAATGCAGAATCAGGACAAAACAGCAGATCTCTCCTTGAAGAGGGTTCCCTGATATTTTTTCCAGGTTTGATATTTCAGAGTCACAGGTGAGACTGGCACTGCCTATTTTAATACTGATGGTGTTACTTCAGATTATGTTATACACGATAGATGTACCTTTTAGGGCATCTTTTAATATTTTGGTAATTGTTTAGCTTATGTAAAAGGCCTAGTGTTGAATGCTGTTTTTAACTTGGCTTTATCAGACTACAGGTCTCTGTGAAAATTTTACTGGAAAATGTAAAAGCACAATTAAACTAATGCTGTGAGTAAAGAAAACAATAATTCATAATTTCACACTCTGTAAATATGGTTTTTTTGGCCATCAAAATTATACACACCTCCGCAATGTGGTATTTCATGGTAACATAATAAACATATATATTACTTTCAAGTTTTAATGTTCTTTTTGAGGTATACAGCACCTTTTAAAATTTTATTTATAACTAGAATATAGCATACAAACAATGTAAAGCTTTCAAAGCTGGATTCATTGCAGGTATTAAAATGCACTCATAATTATGTTTTCACCATCTATTTGAGGTGACCTGTTACTTGGCACTTTTGGGATGGAAAGAGTCCTGTCCAATTCATGGAACGTTTTCAGCTATAGTGGTCCTAGTATGTAGCAACAGTTTTATGTAGGCATAGACACATAATACTTATGGAAATACTGAAATGGAGTACCATGAAAATTAATATTCTGCTTTTTCCCTGTAGACGTCTTGAATGAGAGACTTTATATTATTTTTACAGAAACTTGATATGAACTTACATATATTAAATATCACATTCACTTTATTTGCAGTATGTTTTAGCACAATGCCAATATCTTACACACAATACAATATTTATTTTATGCGAAGTGTAGTTATGATAATTTACATTTTTAGTACACCATGTGTATTTAAAATATCCATACTGCACAAGATCTTATTACGGCAATATACATGGTATATAGTACTGTTTTTTTCTGTAAAAGAATATAATCTCAGCAAACTCCTGGCAAGATTGTCTGCTTTTTTGCCCTTGAAATCAGTTTTGTATTATGCATTTTGTTGCCTAAATATGTTGTAAGGGATTTTAAAGTGTTCTGTACAGGCATAGTTTTGTTTCCAGTGAAGTGGATGGTAAGCATTTGACACCGCTGTATTGCTTATGTTTGGCAAAGCCACGAGTAAGTGAACATTAATTTCTACTGGTTTCATTACGGTAGCACATCAAGGTCACTCCTGAAACCAGCCCCGCTCCTGATGGCCTCTGTTCAAATACCTGGGAAGAATTAGTCCCAACTCGAATTGCTTATGGCACCAGCAGAGTAGGCAGGGGAAGAACATCTCATTCTGCCTGCTCAGATCCCAGCGTGGACCCCCATGTCGCTTACTAGAATCTCGTCCTCACCGTAAGTGTTGCCAGATAAGAAATTATTCACAGAATATCACTGATTGCAGGTAATACTTTACCCTGTATCTAGTTATTGTACATTTTACACATTTCTACATTTCTAACAGTACAGGATTCAAGAGAAGACATTAAAATCTCTTAAAAGATCTAACATTTAGCACATCCAAGCATCCTAGAACTTGTGTATTATGCCTGATGACTCGGTGTTGTTTGTTTCACAGCACTGGGAACAAGTCATAATATTTTTGGAAAGATGGAATATTCTTTCTTTCCTGCTAGCTTTGTAAGGCTGTGAAATACAGGTTCCCACACTTTTATGTGCAGCAGAAATGAACATCAGCATCTCAGGCTGATGGCAGTTTCTGTTTACAATGGCTGAAGTAACTGGGCTAATGAAATCAGCAGGACTATGGGAATAGAAACAATATGATGAAAATTAAGAAATGTTTCTGTGGTTAGCCGATTTTAATGGCTTTCTGTTGCTACCCAGATTTTTGAAATATAATTTGTTGGCTTGGGAAAGTGAAAAATACACAGTGAAACCTTAAATGATTTGATCCTTAGGACAGACAACATTTTTTATTCTTTATACACTGCGCCTAACAGAGTGACTCCTATGTGCCAAGGTAAAAGAACCAGTCATCACCACCACCAATAATAATAACAATAACATTGCATTTATATAATTTGGCTATTATCACCTGGCTTCACATCAGCTGTTTGGTCTGTGCATACGATTATATATAATTTTCTCTTTTTACACATCAGTACATAATTGTGGTGACTTTTTGTCGATGAGATTTTCCTCTACCCTTTAACAGCCTCATAAAACCTCTCTTACATTCAGCATTTCACAAAACAGTTACTGTGTTATGATGGTTTTCTAAAAATAAAAATAGTTTAGTAAATTCTAGGTAAAACTTCAGCTTCCTCCATAATTGCATGCCCTCTCATCTTCCCTCCCTACCAATCTCTGGGATGTCAAAATTCAGTTCTTGTTGCTGACTGCATTTTCTAGGTCTCTCAACAAGTCGTAAAGGGAAATTTGTTATTTTTTCACCACTGCTTCCTGGCTTCTTGTTTTTATCACCACCACTATTAAGAAAACCCTTGGAAATTGATTATCCGGCCATAGTTTCTGAGTGACTACCATTACATAGAAGTCATGACCAGAAAGGTGGCCGTAAGGAAATGGGAAAGGGAGATTGTTTGGTCAAGTTTGTCATTTTAGACTCATAGATTTGAAGTATATAATCTTCAGAGTAAGCTGCAGAAGGGACTGCGGAGAAGCAGTTTGCGCCTCTCTCTCCAAAACATCAATGTCCAAGTTCCCTGCTTCTTCTGTCAATAATCTCTCCCTTGGAAAAGGATTGAGTCAAAGGAAGCTGAAAGGAAAAGCAGTTTTCTCAGTAGCAGAGTATTTATCTTCCCTTTGAAAAGAAAGACAGTGGTATAATTTTTGACCCTTTTCATATTGGCATCTGTCCTGCATATTCAATTGCCTTTTTTTGCAAATGAATGATGCTGCATCAACAAATGAATTGCTCGATATTTGTTCAGTGCCTTAAAGATGCATTGGTAAGTGTTGCTTTGTTTCTAAAAATGTAATTCTATCAAAAGGAAATAATGAAAAAGGATTTGACACTGATTCTGCTTCTGTAGTACATATATCTGAATATCCAAATAGTTAAACCAGACATATTTCTAGAATCTAATCCTTGATCTTTCCCTGAAGTTTGAGGAATTCCCACATTCTTGTCATTCCTCTAGGGTTTTTCTTGGTTTTTTCATGCTTTTTCATTTTGATTTAATCTTTTTTTTTTTTTTCCCCAGCACAACATCAAATATTTTTTCTATGTTGCCATAAATATGAACTTCATTATTTCTCCTTTTATACGGTAAATGTTTCTATTTGGTTTCCATTTTATTTTGTTTTCCAATTGTCTTTGGTAACAAACATAGGAAGTTTCAGTAGAAATCCAAGTAGTCCTGTTCTCTATTATGTGTCTGGTATGTCTGATTTGTTATTTCAAAGACGACTTCAAAATGGACATCATGCAGTGTAGATTACTCTCTCTTTACTTTGTGTGCTGTTATCATCTAGAAAGAGAAAATGTGCCAAAAGTAGGGGAAAGTGGGGATTTCATTGGCAAGATTTCCTTTTTCATCGCAGCTCCAGCACCGCTGACCTGTGCTACGCTCTCTATCTACCAGCGTTCTTGCTGATTCTTTTAAACAAATGGGAATTCCAGACAGAAGCAAATCATTTCCATATTGTCAGCAGACGAAATGAATCTTTCCATTAAATTGTATGTTTATTTTGGAGTTTGAAAGGGCTTTTATTGTAGTTGTTATTGTTTTTAATCTACTACAAGATGAATTTACTTTAGAACTGTTACATTAATCCCGATTCTGAACCCCTTAACTCATATTTAATTTGAAAATATCGTATACAGTTAATTAAATTTTGTTTTGAGTTCTTTGGAAATAAACTTCTTGTTGTTGATGATGTCATTAGTGCCAGGAGAGATGTGTTTCCTGTGAAGGTCTGTAATAACCCACTGGGATTTTTTTTCCTTTTTTGCAGTCCCTGCATGATAAATTAATAATTCAGATAATTTGTTTATAAACTAAGCTGTAGGGGGACATTGCTGAACACTACAAATAAGTTTTTGATGTAGTTATAAAATTATTTCCTATGCTATTTATCATTTCTTAAACCAGACACTGTTGATGAATATTCAACATCTGCATAAAGCGCAGGAAAACCTTTTTAATCAGCGCTAATACTGAAGCGTGAATTTTCTAATCAGCATAACTGGTGTGTGGTGTGGGAACCTATAGGGCTGGTGAATTTTTCGGATTAGGGAGTGTTAATGGATGGAAGAAGGACAGGCACCAGCAGCCAGGCAAAGCTCTCATTCGTTTTTAGCACTTCTCTGGCTTCCAGGAATGAAATCAAGCCATGGGGAAAGAAATTGGCTTTTAGGGCACAGGCAACCATCCACAATGGTCCCAGGCTCCCTTTGGATAGCAGGCTTGTGTCAGCCTCCGTTTAAAATGGGCTTTGATGCAAACAAACCAGCTTTATCATTTGTGGATTTGCAGTTTAACAAAATGATGTGTAGCGTGGTGCAGCTCTGTGGATTTAAATGCATGACCCAACAATGGAACCCAAGTTGTTCATGGTTCTCTTGAACTATACCTCATCCACTCATGCACTTGTTTTCATGGACCATAATTATGCAATTAGATTTGATGTAATTTCACACTGCATTTTCTCTGTCAGAAATAAGTACTGATTTTCTCAGGCTACAAAGTGGCTGGTGCTCACAGTGAACTGGGAGAGGGTACGAGGAACCTCTTTCTCTTTGTTTCACCTGAGTTAACTAGACGGTGCTAAAGACTGGTCTTTCATTCTGTCAATTTTTCGCTTAAAAACAGGACTACGTTGTCACTACAGTTTTTTTTTCTGTTGACTTCAGAAGGCAGCTTCTCTCTCTAGCAAAGACACAGCTTTAGGATGCAGAGGTTCTGTTGTCTCTGTTCCCATAGGACCCAGGCTCTTCCTTGTCTAAACAGTGACCGGAGCAGCAGTGCAGAGATTACAACACTGCAGATTAAGTTGTCTGCCCCAGCCCTTTGCTGGGGACTCCCCCTTCTGTGTTGGGGATGCAGAATGGAAAGCATGTCCATGCTCCAAGAGCTGTTTTCACAATCGGAAAAGTATAAGGTGCTCCTGAAAGTGGATCTGTGCTGGTATTGGACTGAAGTCTGAAGCACGGATACGCTACTCATGCAGCTGCTGCCGGCAGTCAGGAAACAGCCTGCAAGAGAGGACTGGGGTAGAGGAGGAATGAGTGGAAAATTCCTTTATCAGAGCTGGTCTGCCAGAACCCTTAGAAAACCACATGTTACAAAGAAATGTGGCAGATCTGCTTGCTGAGCCTGTATAATGGCTCCATCTAACCTCTACCTGTAGATTGTGGTCATCATAACACAATCTGTCCTTGTATTTCTTTTTCTTTTTCTTTTTATGCTATGGCAAGAGATATATCATCTGGAGCACCATAAACTACACCTGCTGAAAGACATTCTGAGCTTAGGCCAAATCTAATATAAGCAGGCACAACTCAATTAAAGTCACGCTTGCTTACACCTGTAGTGAATTTGATACTGGGTGTATGCATTGACTTGTACTAAATATGTTGTCTGAAATGATTAAGCACTAACCCAGTCTGTAGCAAACCTCTGAAGCCTATTCAAGTTAGGTGATTTATGATAATTTTCATTGCAATTGTTCTTTTCTGTGCTTGTCTGTAGTGTCTGCAATACACTCTCAGAATCTTTCTGGTTAATCTGTTTCCATAAAAGCTCTACCTGTGCTGCTGTGACCGCAGCTCACTTAGAATGACCTGCAGAAGCTTTATACTAGCTAGCAAAAGTACTGGTGGCAGGACAGTTTCAGCAGCAAGGAGCTGAGTGTGGGCTGCAGAAGCTGCTGGAGAAGCAAATTAAATGCTCAGATGGTTAAACCGAGCGCCACATGGCTGTGGCTGTCTGTTGACACTTCCACTTCAACAGATTTCAAGTTAACCCTGTTGTGTCCTCAAGAGCAGCAGTCACTGCAGTGACAGCAGTGTAGACATCCCAGGAAAGAAGCAAATAAATTCGCAGCTGATGAGCTTAACTTTTAGCAAATTCATCTTCTATTTTATCAACACGATATATATAATACAATTCTAGAATTTCATGGTGCTTCATGTATGTTTACTTGGTTATTTTATGAAAAGAAACTTATAAAATACCTAATCATGTTAAGTCATTATACAGCTCTTACATAATCACATTAACTGCTTATGAAATGACTACATTGCAATATCACTTTAAAGGTAAGGCAATTTAAGAATGGTCTATAAATTGTACACACTACTGCTTGCATTAATGGCACTTCATATAGAAATGCATGTTATTTCAGTTGGAAAACACACTTTGTAATAAAGTCAGAAACATCTTAACAAATTGGAAAGACGTGTTAAATTATCATTTAATCAGTTGTTTAATAAAATCTGCTTTGTTAATAAGTATGAAAAAATAACAGCAGGAAAAATAGAACTGCTGGTCCATTTAATCCTACTTGGAAACCACTTTCAGACTTTGTCAAAGTATTGGCAGAAATACAAGGCTAGTCTATCTTCAGCACTGCTTATCCTGCCTGTAGACACAAGGATGGGACACAGATATTAGAATGGAACAAACGATTTGCATTAAAACAATTTGGTATAGGAAAAGCTTGGGTTTGTTGCTGGTATTTTTTGGTGAAGTGCTTTGCCTGCACTAGACATGAAGCCTAGGGAGATAAAACCAGCACTAGATGAAATGTTTCTGTTTTGATCCCCTGAGTCTGCTGGTGCAGACTTAAATATGAACTCTGGATGTTTCAATAGCAGAATATTCGTGTATTTACACCATTCATCTTGTAGTCATAGGATCTAATTCTTCACCTTTTTTTTTTTTTTTTTGCTTTTTATTGACAGTTATGCTTGAAAAATAATGGAAATTGCCAGATAAAAAAGAATTGTTTAGCTGAGGGGATATGTCAATGACTTGAGAATTAATATATAATCAAATCTTAGAAACCACACCAAATATTTATGACCATCTCTATTAATGTAATGTTGCTTACCGCAGCTGTTAAGGCTTTCACAATCTCTTTTTTTTTTTCCTGTCTAGGAAGTAAAAGCATAGGTCCCCACTTATTTTATACTCAGGCAAACATCTTTCATCTTCCAGACATCTGTAACCATTCATCTTGTTATTATAGGATCTAATTCTTCCCCTTTTTTTTTTTTTTTGCTTTTTATTGACAGTTATGCTTGAAAAATAATGGAAATTGCCAGATAAAAAAGAATTGTTTAGCTGAGGGGATGTGTCAATGACTTGAGAATTAATATATAATCAAATCTTAGAAACCACACCAAATATTTATGACCATCTCTATTAATGTAATGTTGCTTACCGCAGCTGTTAAGGCTTTCACAATCTCTTTTTTTTTTTCCTGTCTAGGAAGTAAAAGCATAGGTCCCCACTTATTTTATACTCAGGCAAACATCTTTCATCTTCCAGACATCTGTAAGAATAGATCCATATATGATAATAGTCCAACCAATATACTGAAAATAACATAATCAGTCCTATTCTGTTGTTAATTATTTCTCTGCATTTTGTTTTTACAGTGCTGAGACATTATATTCTGAATTACCAAGAAATGCCATATAAAATTCAAGCCTTTCCAACACAATAAGCTTCTTGTAATGACCTCATTGCATTTTCTAGGATGTATTTGTCTACCTCATAGAATCGTCACATAACTACACAATTGGCAACTTCTGTTCAGCAGAAGAAGCAGATTATAACGGCAGGTCAAGGCTAACACATGTTGGCAGAGCTTTATGGGTAAGTTTGTAATTCTTCTTCTGACTTCCCATTACTAAAAAATCACATAACATGATGATTCCAGGGTTCATATTTTCTGTTTAGAAGCTACACAATAAGCTAAATAAAAGCTATGTCTACTTGGAGATATTATCTTAATAAAATATTGTAATTACTCCACACATGGTATTATTAAACAGTGAAATAGTCTATACTCTCCTCGCATGACTATGTTGTGGCTAGCCCCTGTGAATGCTTCTTCTGTGAGCTGGTATCTTCACAGCTTTTCCTCCATATGTCCACTTTAAGCACATTATTATAGCTCTGGCCTCTCTGACTCTTTTAAAGTCCCGTTCTTCTCAAATGTTCTTGTTCACATGTCATGAATTCATCAGTGCAACAGTTTTTTTCCTTTCTTTTTACGAATTATCTTTAATAGCTTGAGAGTCAGCTTAAGCTCAGGATTTGCTTTGCAATCAATGAGAAATAGCAAACTGATTATTGAGTAATAATTGTTCCTCAATAACTGTGACAAGAATAATCCATTTTACAAGTCCCAGATTGTCTATCCTCTCAAAATCACCAAAAGATAAGGGCACCAGCCAGTTAACAGAGGTGTGAATAATGACTACAGCTAATGAGACATACCACCAAAACAGGACTTTTCCAAATAGTTTTCCAAATGTATTCCAATCAGAACACAGAGGATTTTTTGGTATGGAAATGTTTCATAAGCATAAGCTATCAGTCAGGGAGGGCACAGTATTCCTCCCTTCTGACTGCCTGAGACAATCCTTTCAGAGCTGTTCCATATGTTCTTTTTCTCAGTGTATACGCGGTTTTCAGTGGATGTATTTTTTTTCCAGAAATTAGCTGTGTTTTCACAATTTGGAAATGTTTCTAGAAAATTGTTACTCAGATAGACACTGATCTATATTGCATTTTGAATAGGAAATGATTTTTTGAGTTAGCATTATTGCAGCTTTTTATGATATAGTGGTTCTGCACTTCTTTCACAGCAAGAATCTAATAATATAATGTGTGTTCGAAGAACATATTAAAATGACATTATGCGATCAGGATGCCAATTACAGTATGACTAAAGACTAGCTATCAAGCTACAGAAAGTCAGTAATTGTGCTGATATAAACATAATGTTTATATGTCTTGAGTAGAAAAGAATGAATCCCATTTTATTACTTACATACGATTATTGACAAAACACTTAGGGATACATTTTCAAAGTGTTGTATGGGTTTTTAGCTGCACGACTCCCATTTAAGTCAATAAGAGTCACACAGTTAAAACCCCATGCAACATTTTGAAACATTACCATGGAGAAACCTCTCTTTTATTGCTTAGCTGCACAAATAATTTTATTCTCTAGTAGTTCTTCCACGTGGCAAACTACTAGTGTTGGCTGTCAGTAGTCTCATAAAAAACCCCACCATCTACAGGCCTCCAAATATGGTGGTCTATTTATATGCAGATTTCAAAAAATAATAATGATTTGTACTTCTATTGTTCCTTTCATCAGGTTATAGCCCAGTGCTTTAAAGCTATTAGTTAATTATGCCTCACATCACTCCTCCAGGTAGGTACACTAGTAGCTGCCACCTTTGGTGGCTCGCCTGAGGAGACAAGGTGAGTCAGTGGAAGAACAAAGAATTGAACCAGCCCAGCTCCAGGTCTTTGGTCCCTTGTTCCAGCTATGAAATACTCCCAACCCACAAGGATTCAGCATTCAATACTATGTACTGCATATGAAATGCTAACATTAATTGGAAATGGCACTGGAGTGACCTCACTTCAGTCTACTGAGGTCTGATATTGCTTCTTCTCACTCATTAATTCATTAATTAGTTTAAAAGGACTAATGGAAAACAAAAATATTCCATTTGCCAGGGTAGATCGCTGCTGAATATTTATATTATTTTTTATTATTCATACAGAATCGTAAGTGCTTAACAGACAAGTCAGTGTGGGTTTTTTTGTTGTTGAGATAAACATAATCCAGAATATTTAGACCACATCAGCTTAAAGGACTGATGGGATCTTCACTACGATTTGACTTTGCAAGGCCAAAGAAGCTCTAAGAAAACAATTTTATGATCAGCTTAGTAGATTGACAGCCATCACAACTGAAACACTTTCATTATGCATTATGGCCTCAGCAACTTGCAGCAACAGTGGAATGGTATCATACGAAATCTTTATGCTTATTTTAGTTCTCTCTTAGGTAAAGGAAGAGATTTGAACATGCTCTTCATTTAAATAAAGAAGCACATGACTAAATTAGTGATCAATATTAGTACCTATACATAGAAACAGTAATTAATGTTTTTATGTAATTGCTTGAGAAATTGAAGAATTTTAAATTTACCATTAGCTAGGATATTAAATTCATCAGTCTGAAGTTTTGTTTTTAGAGCTTTTTGGTGGGACATACGTATATATTATATTATACCTTCAATAAGTATGTTTTAGATTCATTTCAGCTCTCCAAAAACATAGCCTTCCCTGGACAAAAAAGAATTATCTGGCAGATACCAGTTTATTCTTCTGAATTGAGATGTATGCAGGTTCCCATAAACTGTGACTGGCCTATTGATTAACAGAAATGTTAGCAACACACAGGTTTCCTTAGAATAGAAAGTATAAGCTAGTGCATAATAAAAGTCATAATGATTCAGAGTTTTCACAAAATAAAACTAGAATTCATTAAGATTCCCCTTAGTGTCCTGATATATTTCGTTTAATAGCAACAGACATTTTTCTTATTTCACTGCAGTAGTATTACCATGCTCTAAGACAAAAATTGTTTTTCCTAGTCGATTGTACCCTTGTGCCTTTGTTACTTGTAGTTCTATCGACATTGAGTGCATTATCCATTGTTAAATGATTGATAAAAATTGTTAAATAAGGCAAACACTATATTCAATGTAGTGTAATGAGGCCTATCAAGCAGGAGAAATACTTCTCATCATGATATTAAAATTAAATGTAGCATTTTAAAAATTCTTGACATAAATAAAGAAGTTATTTATCTGGACCAGTGCTTTTTCTGTAAGCCCAGTGTTCTGTATAAGTCATTGCCAAAGCATCTATTTTATTCTGTGGAATACTTTCATTTTCTTCTCAAATACATTTTGAACTTGCAATCATTAACCCTAACATAGTCCACAATTGTGTGGCCTTTTCTATGTAGGGCTGTAACGGCTATTGTAGTCTTATTTCACCTGCAGTTTTGCATTTCCATTAGAATGTTTTTTTTCCCACGTGAAATGTGATACATCCACTCATATTTAATTGGCAATGGTAAACACAGTGTTATTTCTGGCTCCATTAAAATATTGAATTTGGCAGTTGTCTCCATGTGCACAGTTACCCACATGCCCTCCCTGTCCCCCTCCAATGCCAAGCAAGAACATTCCGAAGCTAAAGGAATCTAACAAGCTAGTAGGCATAAGGCATGCAGTACCTGTAACCACCAGGTTACAAGGCAATGGCAGAGTCAGTATCACATCCAGTTGTCTTTGGTTCCTTTTCCTGATGACAACCTGGTCATGCAGAGCTGAATCCTTTGAAATTAGTTTCCAATAAGCCTCAAAAGCAGACTGTTGGACCAGTATCTAAATACCTGCCTACTGTAATTACACAGCCAGTATAAGGTCTATGTGTAAATACCATTGACTGTTTTTTATTTTAAATCCATGGTTTTGTTCTTTTTAATGATGTTGCCTTACTCTTTTGAAACTGACCTTAAATATCAAATTATCTGTCATACCTTATTGAGACTTACTTGATATGTTTTTCACAGAAACTTTCATCTTAATGTAATTGGTAATGTTTCCTGTTTTGTTAGATAATTTTCTCTGTTTTCAATACATTTATTAGTTTTTAAGTCATTTAAAATATTCCTTCAAATGTTGATGTAAGACCATGGATCAGCAGTTACTTTCCTTAGGTGTTAGACTATGGAATAGAAATCATCTGTAAAAGTAAAGAGGATGTATTATTAGCAATGTCTTTCAAAATCTGAAATCCTCTTCTACCTTAGCTTTCATAACTCTTTTCCATGCTACGTGTTCTCCTTCTTCTCGGGGAAGTCTCTCAGCTGCTTTTTTTTCTTTTGGTAGTTCCTTCTCCTTGGCTTGTGATAGATAATACTTCAAAATTGTGATCTTGATAAATTCTTATTTCCCTCTTAGTCCCTTCTCTCATTTAATTGTGATTTTATTTCCTGAGGGAATTTCAGCTACATAGAAAGGCAGATGGTTCACAAATTCCTTTTCTTGTGGTTGATTTCCATTCAGTCTTACAGAGGAGCCTATTTATTTCACATCTCCTCTTTGTTTCTCT
Organism: Aptenodytes forsteri; assembly: GCF_000699145.1. Classification (NCBI taxonomy): domain Eukaryota; kingdom Metazoa; phylum Chordata; class Aves; order Sphenisciformes; family Spheniscidae; genus Aptenodytes; species Aptenodytes forsteri. Next base: position 7,661,669 of record NW_008796110.1, on the reverse strand, counting down.
GTTGCTGTTCATATGAAGACACAATCCAGTGAAGACGAGATATTTAACTGAAAAAAAGGCAACAAACTAAACCCAAAACTATTAACATCTTCTGCTGTCAAAGACCACTCTATATTCATAATTCCAAACCGCCCAGGGACACCCAAGCAACATAGCTGCAAGTAGTTATCATAACATGTCCCAACAGGAGCTTACCATGCCAAAAGCGAGGGTTCTTTCCTTCTTTCTGTATGTAAATTATTTGCCTAATCTTATCTAATGACCTCCAAATCTGTAAAGTATTTAACTTCACTGAAACTTTGTGAAACATGCATCCTATAATTCAACTAAGGTTCAGTGAGATTAATTGGTTTAGGAAAGGCCACATAGGAAGATGATGGTAGAGAGAGTAACCGATCATAAATCCTTTAATTAACAAGGTATAATAATATATATATTCTCTGTTCATAATTGCATATACACAGCAGGCCTGCAATCTAATTTTCTTTTTTGGTTCTGAGGAGGGGTTTTTTTAGACCTTAACAAAAGCCATTTAATGCAAAAAAACTAAGGTAGCAGTGACATTTATCTGCTTTCAGGGTTATGCAGCAGAGGATTCACATTTTTTCAGGATTGAAGATTTTTGACCGTAAATTTGTAGTGCTTTTATGAATCTGGACCTCAATGATTTAAGAATTTAAGTTCAATTTTCAAAGTAGGAAACAAAAGATTCTGTAAGAGCCTAAGCCCTTTTTGGCTTTCAGCAAATTTTAATACCACATTCCCAAACAACATTATCATTTTTGATGTTATGTTATTATCTTTCAGGTAGAAGACAACAGTATTTTGGGAGCAGGGAGTCCAGCTGTAGGTAGTGAGGAAATGCTTATCTCCACTTGAAACCTAGGACTCATAGCCCTGAACGGTCTCCATACGTGATATACATGTTCTTAAGAAAAAATCTCCAGAACTCCGCAACCCAAAGGATGGTCAGTTCTATTTTCAATAGTAATGGTTGTCTGGTGGTGTATTTAAATTTAGAGAAGTAATTTAGAGAAGTGAGATCATGACAGAAGTATAAACCTCATTTTTCCTGGGTGAATGTCATAGTCGTACTTATCCAAACCAATGCTTTTTCTAATGCAATTAATATTTTATGTTGTTTATACTTCAGCAGGATGAAATTAAAGTTTGATTTTTGCATGTCTTATCCCACCATGTAGACTCGTCTTGGTGGCTAGGCATTTTTCTAGGGGTCGTAGGTTCATATTCCTGCAGAGGACAGAAATAAATGAAATATTCCTCCTTTTGGATGAATTCTAGAGTAGATTTCTAGATTCACAACACTTTGATTTAAATAACCTGTTTGTATTTTTTTTAATTTATATTTGCTTATTTATTTTCCTGTAAAAAGATTGATTCCTAATGTTTGGCAAACATTAAAATACATTGTTGAAGCAGGTTTTGTATTTGATGCTTCTCTTTGCTAGGTAGTTAGATATATGACATCTTTGCACATTTATTTGGGCAAATTTACTGATAATATGCATTATGCTAATTTTAATAGATATTTCCATTGCGTTAGTATATGGTGGTTGCTATATTTTTTAGTTTGGTTCAACTGGATGAATATCATGTCTTTATACTTGATTTCTTCAGAAAAGACTATTCTTTTAATGAAGCACAAATAATGTTCATATTTTTTAATTTTAATAAAACAGCATTAACTTGCTTCTAAATAAGGAATACACAAATTTATCTAACAAGCTTGCATATTAGTTTGGTACATTAAACGACATGTAGCCCTCAGCTACTAGATCATTTTTGTTGAGGCATCTTTTGTTATGTGGGAAGAAGCTCTGCAAAGGGGATATACACACTTTAAGAGTATGCAGCGATTATTTGTTGGCTAATACACACAGCAGAGAGCTAGGCACTACATGTGACTGGGCTAAGGTGTAGTACACTGACCCTCTCTGCTCCTTTCCTCAGGATACCTGACAAGTACCTGGAGGTCCATCAGGTAGAGAAGCAGAGGCTGCATTGCTCCATGGAAGACGCTGCTCCTCAGTGTTGCTGCACTGCTGACTTCCTGTTATTTGCTTTTTGTCTTAGGGTTTTTTACCTTTCCATGTCAGTATTTTTCTTCTTGAATCCTTGAGCTGCTATCACCATCTCAAGAGTTTCAATTCTGTCTGCATTTTTACTTTTCTTATCTTTTATGATTTTAGCTCATGGATTTTCTCACACCTTAAACAAAATTTTTCTCAGTAAAACTGAGCCAAGGTCACAGAGTTGTGCTGCATCAAACTAAGCCTTGGATCACAGAGAGCTGAACCCCCGAGCCAAGGGTTACAGACTTATCTAGAGAGGGGGACTGAACCACTCCCTTTTTGCCCTCATAATCACCGGGATTTTAGAATTAGTAGATCTCATCCTCCTGCACCTGGTTTTTAACACTAGACTGGAGAAAGAAAACAAATCTTTATAATTTTTTCAACTGCCAGCCAGTTTCTCACCTTTCAGTGAGCTAGTAATTGAACCAATTTGACTGAAATGAAGAAAATATTCTCTGTGCAACTGTGAAAGATTCTACTGCTGCCAACAGCTGGTTTTAATTTCAACAGATTCTGGGTCCAGTCGCCTTCTTAGTGATTTCCACCATTTCAGATTTATCATTCAATATTTCAAGATTGAATTTATGTCTGATAGAATTGTATTACTTGAACAGATTGTCATACACGGCATGTCCAGTATTGGTCAAAATACATTAACTAATGTTTTAATTTGAGACTCCTATTTATATTTTAAAATATGCTTTCTTAAAAATTATAAATAAGTTTTCAGCCAGTCTTCTAATGCTCTAGGACAGGAACTATTGAATCACACTGGGATGGCAGCAGTGACGGTGCCCTCCTTGCTACCATTACCACAACAGCCTGCTGTATTAAACGTGTTGTGAGAACTCTAAGGCTATGTCCGTACTTGTAAATTAAACATGTTGGGAGCGTACTTTGGCACCGAGTTGACGAAGAATGTTAAGTGTCCCTACTATCAAACTCTTTTAGCTTTTAAAACAGGATGGCTGCACTCAGACTGCCTGTTGTGAATAGTCTGTGAGTAGCGCTAGATCCCTAACTGTGCCTGGCAAATGTTCTCAAAAGCAAGTTCTAGCTGGCCAGGGCCAAAACTGTGCCGAGGCCAACTGAACAATTTAACAATATGGATGATCAAGTTTCAGTGCCCAGGAATGTTTAATTTAGTTGTGCAAACATCGCCTTATTGGATCAAGGCCTGAAAATGGTATGAGAAACATACAGTTTGTGAATCCTGTAGGGGATCGCACATATGCTGCATGGCACCGAATTGCTCAAACCCTTGGGTGCTTTCAGGTATCAGATGAAAGGACATTTCAAGGGTTTTATAAACTTTAGCTTTATGCATGTTCAAAGAAAATGCAGGGCTAGGTGTGTTCTGGTTATGTATACATTTACAATAAGGATTTTAACTGGAGTTACTCTCACTTAGCTTGAGCCCTGTAAATGGACTTATCCAAATGAGCCTTAGCTTTAAGTAAACGTTCCCACTGTCTACCTGTTTGTTCAGTGGCCCTCTTCTAGGAAACCGCCCTGTTTTTTCCCCAGGTGGTAATCAAGGGCAGTAGAAGGTGAAAAATTCAGGAACAAAAATGTGGTGGGAATGGCACTGGTAACTTCTGCTACTGGTAATCTGCAGCATACAAATAAGTTTTAACCAGAGCACCTGGCAGGTAGGAGACTGCTGACAGTAGCTATTCAGTAGAGCTTTCGGGACAGGCTAGATGAGGTCAGGGTAAGTTTTCTTTGGGCCTGATGTTGAATGCATGCACAATTTTAATAGTAAGCACAGACACCATCTCACTCTTGCCTAAGATAAATGATTTAGTCCTTTAGCCTTTGGAATGCCACTGTCATTTTTAAAAATGAAATTTAAACACTGACTCAAGTCAGTGAGATATTTTCAAAATTTTTATGTAAGAACTGTATACAACCAAAAAATGCCAGACAGTTCAGTGTTGTCTAAGGAATGAATGACAGTAGAATAAACTTCTTGGAAAAGTAAATTCATAGAGAAAAGATTATTCTTGTTCAAGAGCAGAAGCCTATATGTATAGAATTACATGTGTACACAAGATAATGAGGCATATGACATAACAGTCATCCAAAGAAAGGACATACCTAATATGGAAGTCATTGAACTACATGAAAAATAACAGCTTAGAATTGTAAGATATTCAAGTACAGGTTACAAAATCTTTGGATCTATCAAAACAGAATAGATCCACAACTGGAATGCAGATTCCATGTCATGAGTGTCTGACCTGTGTCATGGTGACTTGTACATTTGAAAGAATAGATTTGTCTTCAGTTGAGAAAGGAGAATGGGATCAACACAACTCATCTGCTGTGGTTTTTGAACAACATACCCTTTTTTCAGAAGAAATTCCAAGATTGCTGCAAATCAAACCAACATTGTACAACCAATCCTATGGCGTTGTCAGTCTTTCACATCTGTAACCCTACTCAGGTGCATGGCTCTGAAAATGCCCTTTATTAGAGGGTAGGCAGTACTCCTGCAGGCTTTTGGATGGACATAGTACAGCTAAGTGGATTCAAAGTGCTCTGGAATGAGCAAGAGGGACAAGAACCTCTGGAGCTGAGTAAACAGCAGGCACTTGCTGAGCTAATAGTATGTAAGTATCCTCACAAAATTCTCATTGTAGTTCAAAGAATGAGAACAGCAGTGATATACTATACAATGCTTAGAAGAAACAGACATTCTCCTGAAAGCTTATTCATTTCTGTTCTCATACTATTACTTGCTAGCTAAATAATGACTTTTGTCATTGTTTTTAAATTGTATTTATTAAATACATTTAGAGAAATCCTCTATTAAACAAAGAGTGTTAAAAATTATTCAGTCTTATTGCAGTTGTGGTCATGAACTACAGACTTTTGAAAGGAACTGTCAGCTGCCTTTTCCTGGAGGTCTTCATTTAGTATAAATTCCCAGTAAGTATACATAAGCCAAAGTATCTGTTTGTTCATCTGTAATTATCTTCTCATATTTATTCGGGTGGCATTGGCTTAGGTGTGAAACACAAATAGTCTCAGGGTGTCAGAGATATCCTGTTTGTTGAATACATTACCTTTTATTTTCTTCTTCAGGAGAAAAAAAAAGGAAGTTAAAATCCTCTTTTCATTCATGGAATATGAGCCTCTCTGACAGGACTCCTGATGAAAGAAACCCAGAGTCGTTCTCCTGCTGACCTAACTGTCAATTTCTGCCAGGATTGCCAGCAACAAAGCAACAATTGTGTTTTGCAAAGTGTTTTTGTTCCAACTTAGTATTTTGTTTGGGCACTTGAACTGCTGGAACTTTTACTCATACAAGGTACAACTTGTATGAGATTCAGGAGCCTATATATGCAATAAAATATGTCTGACCAAAGATCCAGGAAAAATTTAAAAACTCAAAGTATGTGTACCAAGAATACCTGTGGATTATTTGCTTGGAGTATACTACAGCAGTGCCCTAAGCGAACACTGTCCTTTTAAGCGAAGATGTTACATTATTACTACTAAGCGATTATGCATGTGAAATTTAGGAGTGAGAAGAATGATGCCATGCTGACAGGAGATGAAATAGTCAGAGTATGGTGGCTTTACCTGAGTTCACCAGCACAGATCTCAAAAGCTAGCAAAGTCGTCTACAGCAGAGTGAGCCTAGCAAAGGAACCTGCCATGTCAACACTGTTGAAACTATGGCCACCTTCAAATGTTGTGGCAGATATCAAAAATGTAGCCAGGACTAAAAGCAGATGGTATATGATTTCCCCAGTCCTGTTGTACACAGGTCTCAGATTTATGTAGTTGCATGTTCTCCTTGCAAGCCACGTTGACTTCAGTTTCAAGGATTAAGACCAATATCTTTTTTTTTCAAGGTTCTGTTAAGAAAGCAGTGTTTCTTGCCATAAAGTTACACTTGTTTTCTGCAGGTTTTTATTTAGCACAGGCAGGATTGACTTTGAAATAAAATCCAACAGGTTTCCCAGTTGATTTTGATTTAATGGACGTCTTTGGTAGAAGGCCTCAGGGTAGGCTGGCTCTAGCTATTTATCTTTATACTGGGTAGTTTATATATTTTAAGAAAGTGACAAATGGCAGCTTTAAAAAAACTCATTATGGTAATTGATTATTATAGGGAAACCTCGGAAACTTTATGAAAGAGAGCCGTATTCTCTAAGTGTCTTAGCTTTAAACCAGACTTGTAATTAGAAGAATCCATAAACATTTATCACATTAAGAGAGGTTCAGTCAGTAAGTTTAGAATAAAACTCTGGAGTCACTTTATTGTCCTGTGTTAAAATCACATACTTTAGTGATTTTCCCTTACCACAGAGAGATTAATTTGCCCAGCTGAATAGAAGACCACACACACACTCAGAACCTGTCTAAGCAGAGTTCTACAGAAATTTGCTGTGCATGTCTCTGGGTAGGGTGACTGGACTAATAAGTTTCTGAATGTTGTAATCAAGCCATATTTTCCGAGTAGAATTTGTTCAAGAATTTGAGCTATCTATTGTCCCTCCACTTCTCCTTGGCCTCTCCATCTGTCTGAAACTTTGGGTGTCCCCAGCAGGTAACTCATTGACCTCAGATTTCCTTCCTTCCCTCACCTCCCTTATTTTAGCTGTAGCTCATTCTCACCAAGTTCTGAGAGATTCCCGTCCTGGATCCGTATGTAAGACAGCCTTAAGCTTATATTTAATTCAAGGCCTTATGGTTTAGCAACTGGTTTGTTTAAGCAAACAAACAAAACCTTTTGTTAAATTATAGATAACGTGGCTAGAAGTTTATTTTGCTTTCATTAATGTGATAAATCTCTCAAACATAAAAAAATGGGACCAACCTTTGCTATCACTACCTAATTACATTACCAATGCCTCTGGAAGACAGAGACAACATTTCTGGTGTGTCTTTCGCAGAGCCAGTTAGCACTCTAGAGACTCATTCACTGTCTTCTGAAATGCTGAATATAAAAAATAATCTCTCTGATTTCAAGTATAGGAGAGTTCTTAATCATGTCCAAACTTGAGGAGTGGTTGCTGCCCCTGTGTAGAAAAGTAAAGATTCTGCAGCTGACTAAGAACTTTTTGTTCCTGATTTAGATCTACATTATCTGACTCAGTTTGACTTCTAGTTTAACCAAGGGAGTATACATTTCATGTCTCTTATAAGAAAGAAAAGAAAGGGTTGCTCAGGATAAACCATAACTGAGCATAAAAGGCAGAAAATACTTGCAAAGCCATACACGTTACTACGGTATACATACTTCAACAACTTTTTAGTCCAGACAAGGTATTTTGCAGTATGGCTTCTCAGGCATAATCTGCCATGGTATTTCTTTTCTTTTAACTGGCTTTCATTTTAGTAACCCTCAACATTTACAGTGTTTTCTCTTATGGCACCAAATCCTGCAATCAAAGATGTGTATAAGAATGCCATCCTTCATTTCTAAAAAATATGTTTCTAGCCTATAAAGTTGGTGTGAAAAGATTAACTTTGCCATCTTGGTTATTTGTAAGGCTCAGAAGCGAGAACGCAAATGAAAGAACTATAAAAATTGCTTTCTTAAAACTTTTGTTCTTTTTAACAAAATCATAATTTTAGAAGTGTTTCATGACATTTTAACATATGGAGTTGACAATGCCATCATTTCTCTTTCTTTAAATATATTTTATTGCATCAGATAATGTCCTACATATAAATTTACATATGTCTGTAACAGGAGTAAACCACAAAATCTGAGAAACAAAGTGAAGCTTTCAAAATCATAGAGTTCTTGACTCTTCTAAGCAGAACTTCTAAAAACAAACCCATAATAATTACATCTATTCTTTCCCCACAGCCAGCTACATCTTTTTACCATTAAAGTTTTTCTTTTTCCAAGTTTGCTTCAGTCTGTAAACCCCTCTTTAAACATGAAATAAAAATCATTGTTCCTTTGGCAACTATATAGTTTCTTTGTTGAAAGCTGCTTAATTCAAATATTCTGCTCACAAAGATATGTTACTTGGCTGCTTGACGTATACAGTAAAAGTGAATGATATCTGTTAATAGCAGAGAAGAAAATTCATGTTCTTTGTGTTTCCCCATAATAGAGCTTTTTCAAGTTAGCCAGTGTTTCAGATTGATAAACGTCAGGTAAACAATGAAACGTATAAAGGTCTAACCCTCTGAGTTCTTTTGTCCATATAGTCAGTGTGAAAAGAGCACATTGGCATGTGGCAGGATCAGGCCATAAGATTTCAAAGTGTGATTCAAATGTACTTTGAGGTGCAACTGAGCTGCTTCAGTGCTCATATGTAGTGTTGCCTCAGCGGATGGACATTGTCTTTCTCTGGTTTTATTTTGCTTAATTAGCTGTTTTGAAGTTCTACCTGAAACCAAACTGCGCTCTACTAAAGCTCTGACATAAGGCAGATAACTTGCAATTATAGTTGAATACAGTGTTAATGCACGGGAAAAATGCTAGCTGAAATATATTGATTCTCTCTAGAAATGTGTTGCCATATGATGTAACAAATTCACTTTTTTTTTCTTATTCAGGTTTTGTTTTGTATATATGTGCAAGATTTTTAACCAAGTGGAAACACTCATTACTGTAGGAATGGTGGAGTAAAACAGAATAGGAGGTCGATGAGTTTTCCTTTCTAATCTATAACTCAATTGTTACTTCTTTACATTTTTTTCTAGGAACTGTTGGCAACAAGATACTGAAATGAATTTGGCTTACCTGAATCTCACATCTAATTGTATGTCTAATTTCCTGATCAGCAACAAATACTATATGAGTTTTAGAAGCAATATGCTGTTTGAAATTTAAAATTCTGCTATTTTTTTTCCAAGTGAAGCTGGAGTTATTACATCTTGCATTCCTTTTAGATATAAACTCTCAGAACTATTGCTATTTACGAGAAGGTCAGACCACATCTCACCCTCTATAGACATAGCATTGCAATTCCAGGAAAGCTTGCCAGACTTATCTATTTAGGAAAGAGTTAAACCTCAATACAGAGTGGAAGGAAGCCTTTCACCATCCTTTTCTCATTTTGCATAGGAAAATTTCTGTAGGAAAGATGTAGTGTATTCCTGCAAGTTCCTAGATTTGGCTGGTTGGGAGCCCGGACTGGTGAATGCCTTGCATTCATTGGCATAAATGAAAAGAAAGCCCCACAGTCCTGACCTTTGGAATGGGATTTGTCTCGCCTATCATCAGAACATTAAAAGTTAGACATCTAAAATGGAGCTAGTCTCCCTTTGCTTCCTTAAGGGAGAGTATTTGACTCCCCAAAGCAGTCGGTCTGACCAGTCTTGAGACATGACGGCTGGTATATAAAAAGATGACCTACAAGTCTGATCTGCCACATGTTGTCTTCTCACCTGGGCCCATACATTTCTGTGGCAGTGTTATATTTACTATGTACTTCAGAGCAAAAAAAAAGAGAGTAATTCCAATTCACTCTACAACCGAATAGGGACAGTGGTCCAGTGATTGCAAAAGGGCTGCTGTGCCAATGCATCTCCTTGTTACTGAGAGCTATGTTAGTATGGAGATGCCTTTTGCCTTTCTTCTAATGTATACTGGCAGAAAAGCTAGCAAGAATTCAATCCTAATTTAGTGCAATTTCTTGTGCATATATTTGCCTGTACTAAACAGCAATATTTTATGCTTAAAGGACAGAATTTTCTCTCATTAACCCTGCAGAGGTCAGTGGGATGTACAGAAATTCTAGTAAGCATTAATTTTGTATCATTCGCATACAGCAGTTTTATCAGGCATTTCCAAGATGCAAAACACTGTCATATGGAAATGCATTCACCAATATGATTTTTCACAGTATAAAATGTTTATTAGGAAAACATATGCCTCATGGTACATATGTTCCCATGTTTTAATGCACATTTTATAGGGATTTTTCTTTTTAACCTGTTACTTTACTCTTTTGTTTTTAAAAGTTGATTCATTGTTATTAAACAAAATAAAAGAGGTGAAGAAAACAACATGTGGCAGCTCTTTCTGTTGCTATCATCTTGTTTTATTGTTTGAATGCCTCAGAAGGTGGCTATTGTACTTTTATTGAGCAAGGAATAGAATCGCTTTAAAATCCAGGTGTTGACCACATGTTTATCAGACTTTCCATAAACAACAAAGAGTTTTTCTTTCCATATCTGTTTCCTTTGTGAAAATCCAACTGAGCCTTGCAAATATGTTAATCCAGGTCTGCAAAATCTTCAAGCTCTTGATTTGATTCACGCATGCTAGCGAGGGTCAAACTGAGGGGAAATAGTAAAGCAGCATTTCCTCTGAGGTGATTGTATTGCTCATGCCTTTGTATATTGCTACCAGCATAGAATGGTGGCAGGTTTTCACTGCTGAGGATTAAAACTAATTTAATGTTTCTAAACTAAACATGCCTAGGATGCAAAGTTCACACCCAAATTACAGCTTTATCAAATTAGGTGTTCAGATACAGTGATTGGAATTTGCTTCAAATATAAAAAGCATTCAGATCTAGCTTTTTCAATTGTTCTCATATTTGTCAAGCACTGATTTTTGAGCATGCTGTGAGGCTGAGAAAAAGCCATATTTTAAAAACAGCCCTTTAATTCTGTACCTCTTCTTATCACACTCCTGCTTGCCAAGGCAATAAACTCCAGATGAAAATAATGGATTTTGGATACCCAACAGCAGTTCCCTGCTCCTGGGAATCTCCATTTCTGTAAAATATTAGTTTGCAGTTGTATTTATTTAATTGGCAATCCTTATATAAATATACATAACGTACATATAAAAAAGAGAATGCTGAAACAGAACACTGTAATAAATACAGAGTTATAAGATATGATATAAAAGGACAAGCAGCATAGGTCTTGAACTTGCAGCTCCTGCATGAATGTTTGTAATAATAAGAATCATTATTTAATGAATTATTAGCCTTCCTACAGCTCCCAAACAGGTACTCTACAATAAAAAGGAAGGAAGAAGGACATCTTCCCCTAAAATGACTGTAAGAGAAGGGGATGAAGCTTTGAAAGAGTAAAGCTATAACAAGAAAGTTATGTGGTTATTTGTTATTTATTAGAGACATTGAGAAACTAATACCTTTATAAAAAGGTAGGATCTCTCTCTCTCTTCTTTCATGAGTATACTTCTTGGGTTTGAGGGACTTACTAAAAATCAGTTGTAGAACACCTACTTACCTGAGGGTTGCAAGATCAGGCAAATTTGGGGTGAATTTCTCTATGTTATATTTGGTGCTTCATCACATGTGAACGTGAGGGAAATTTATACTACTTTATCTAATTAGCAGAGCAAACCTTTCAAACCGTTCAAATTTAATTAGGCTTCTTATTTGTTAATTTGGAGTAATGTTAGTTTATTTTTCTCTTACAATTAATTTCTAAAAATATTTTTCCTTAGCTCTTGGTGTTTATTTCAGCAAAGAGTTCAAGAGGATTAAGGTTTCAAAAGTAGTGCCTTAAGGTATTTAGATGTATGGTTTTTTTTTTAAATAAAATCACTTTATGCTGACAGCTCAGATTAGACATTTTTAAAAGTTCATTGGCCATGTAATCATTTGATCAATAACACACTAGTTTTAAGTTTTTGTTATAGATTAGTGTTTCCTTGGCTTAATAAAGGAATAAATAAGTATATTTAACATTTATAATGCAATTCATTGTTATTCTTTTAAAATATGCCATCATTCAATAGTCAAATGTATCAGCAAAATAGAGAGCATAGTGGAGAATTGTGCTGATCTTGAAACGGGCAGACTGACGTGTTCCCGAGATCTGTAAAAATGGAGTGATTAGTGGTTTTAATGTCTTGATGAGTTCAGTTCTTTCTTTGGTTTTTTTTTGGGTAGGGTCATTTCACAGGGCATATTTAGACTCTCTGTAATCTAAACCTTTGCTGATTAAAGATAGTTTCTCTAAAAGGTAGCTATGGAAATTTCCTCGTCAATATAGGCAACACTGAATAACTGAAGAGGAAATTGTTCCTATTTCTTGTGATTTGGACTTAAATTCCAAGTTAATTGTGAACACAGAGGCCTTTGGACTAAAAGGTAGAGCTAATGTTTTGTTATCTATGGTGACATGTCCTCTCTTCTGAAAAAAGTAGTATTTTCTACAAATAGGCAACAGGCACATGGCCTGTTGGATCAGGTTACATCAGGTTATGTTGTGTTACATGATATGACATGCCCTGCAGTGACCTGAGGCAATGTCATCCTGTGTTACCCTGGTAAGGAAATACTGTTCTTTATTAAGCAAGTGAAGAGAAGGCTAATCATCTCTAGTCATGAGGAATTTCTGTGCTCTCTGTAGGCAGAAGCAGTTAATGGCAAGTAGTCTGTTCTTCTGATTTTCTTTCGGCTAATTCTAGGGAGTCTAAACCCCATATGAATCATGTCTTACTATTATTTACTAGTTGGCATGTACTTTACAAATCTGATTTAATATATTCCAGAGTACACAGAGAGAAGAAATTCCTGTAGTGCTACAAAGAGGTGTAGTACTTGGAGAGTGAATAGACAATAGCACCTATTTGGTTATGGAAATGAGAAATTTTGCAAAAGGGATATTAAGTAATCTTCTTAGATGGAAATGCTGAGTGTTGGAAGCCTAACTATTTATACATTTTTATGCATAGACTGGTCATTATTACCCTTCTACAGTTCTTATAAGCTTCTTGCTTAAATAGTACATTATGAAAATGAGCTATTGCAACTGCAAAGTATGATAAAACTGAGTCTACAGTGTGACCCTACCCGTGACTCTAGCAGGATAGGTACTCTCTATAAGTAAGTCTTGAGTTATTGCATTATGGGATATTATCAAAGGAACCCATTGTACTTGGTCATTCAGTGTAATGATCTTTAATATTATTTCCTATTGATACGTTCGGCATGTAAATTTACTTTTAAAAGATTTGCACAAAGAAAGTGAACACTATTACACAGGTACTGCTATCTAGTGATTTTACAGTAAATTACTGGTGCGTGGTACAGAATGTAACCTCTTGGTTATATTCTGCAGTAAAAGGAATGGGTTAGAGAGGTTTTTATGCAAATTAGTAATGCTCTGTGTTGGAAGCCTAATTGTACCTTTTATTGTTGGACAAGTCAATACTGCTTTAATACACATTTTATAAGCTTCTTGCTAAAATTGTATATGAAAGGGATTAGTTCCCGTAGATGAAAGGCATAATCTTAACAATGAGGCCACGTAAGCAGAATGGTTGAAGTACTGATAAAGGATTTGTTAGCTCCAACATAGAATAAGTCTTATTAGTCTTATTAGTCACCACTATTTGACCCACTACAGTTCATTGTACAAGTCACATATACTCAGTGATGGAATGAACAACAGCTACTGTAATTGTATTCTGGCCAGTTACAATAAATAGAAATGTGTGAAGTACCTTGCTGTAAACCAGAAACAACTAAATTCATTTTTCTTTAGTTATTCTTGAGTGGGGAAAGCAAAAAAAAGTCATTTTAAAAATGAGCTGTTTTATAAAAACTACTAGGTAGCACATCATGAAGGAGGCTGGAAGAGAAGGTCAAGGTTCAGGTTTGGCTTGCTGTCTCACTTGATCTAAATCTTCCCACATGCTCAACAGTGCTCATTATCACAAATAATAAAATTCAGATGTTGAAGAACAAGAGTTCAGTTCATCAGAGGAAAATCTGAAGAAAATTATCTTCAAAATGCAGGTTTCACGTTAGAAAAAAATGTCATTTGTTGTGCATGTTTTCCTGGACAATCCTTGCTTTTTAAGTTAAAACCAATACAAAGCTTTTTTTTTTCCTTCCCCTTTTCTATAGTTGTGACAACAGTGGTGACAGAGATAGTGAAGAAAAATGGAAGTATATGAGTCAACTTTTAACTAAGGGCTTCGAAGAAAAAGGAAGCCAGTCCTATAAAATAGAAAAATGGAGAGGTTAAAAAAACGTGGTACAAATGGAGAGGTTAAAAAAAAAAAGTTGTCCTTAAAAATTTCTTGGTATTCCCCAGCTTTAAAGAATTCATCAAAATGTATAGGAATGACTGAATGATAATAGCATACAAAATAGAGACCAGAGCAAAGTGCAACTGCAAATCTGATGAGGCCTGTGTGGCCTTCAGTTATGTCGTTTTTTTCCACCATATGCTGGCTCATGCAATACTAATGGGAGGGTGAACAGACTCTTAATCCTCACCCCCTCCATGCCTAAAGAAATAGATTAAATTATATTAACATTTCTAGTAATTCCAAACTACAGATTATATATGTGGTCCTATCTCTGCAATGCTTTTATTCATTTCTACTCTTCTCTACATAACCATGTGCTGGAGAAAGTATTAGCTGCCCATATCTAGAATACTTTTTGGAGGGGCTTTTCCTTTAAACCGTGCTAACTGACCTCCCCCGGTACTGTACTATGTACGTTGTGTCTGTCAGATGTATACTTCACACATTGTAGTCTGTGTAGCCACACCTTTTTAGACCAAATGAGCATCTGTCTTATTTCTAGGGATGCTGTTACTCAGCATTTGCAGGTTAACAGGTAATATACCTGCACATTTGGTCTTTCTTTGTCTCCTGGAAAGAGTCCTATCTATAAGACTCTGGTACAAATTAATATTTACAATCAAATTGCTTATTAGTTTGCCTTGCCTAAAGAGGTGCCCTAGATAGACAGGCATCCTTCTGTCCTGTCCTGTCCTTATCATTTCCTCATGCTAACCTTTCCCTAATTTTTTTTTTTTTTTTAGAATTTATACTTTTTTGGCTTGTTTTAGCTCTTGGTCTAGATTTCCAAAGAAAAACTACTTTTCCCTGGGTCTGAACAGACTCGCACTCATACAGTCCCAGTGCTACTGAAAATGGAAGGCATACAGCGGTTATTTGCGATAATAACACTTGCAGTTCAAGACTCAAATGAAGCATTTCAGAGCAGCAATTGCAGTATGTTGTGCAATATGAGCCTTTGGCAAACCAGAGGATAAGATGATATCAAATTGTCAGAGAAATTGAAGACATTCTCCACTCTTTTTAACAATATAGATAAGGCAGTCAGCAAAGCAGATATTTATGGGAATGAGGGGGAGGAGGACAAAGGGGAAGACCAGCGGAGTTTGCTTAAGCCCTGTGCCTCTTCCTCATAGTGCAAACAATCATTCATTTTATCTAACTTTAGCAGTTTAAAAGACAGGTGTCCAGGTTAAGCAAATCATCCGTGTTTCCACTACAGTCAATGAGGAGAGTTAGGCTCTTCCAGAGCTAATTTATTCCACCCTAAGATATATTATAGATGGGATTGATTATTCTCTGGATGTCTCTATTTCTCTCCATTGATTAGAGAGGGAGCCTAGATGATTAACTTAAACAACTAACTTGTTAACAACTAACAGTTGATGTTAGCTGAGATGAATTCCCATTCTCAGAGTTTTGGATAGTGAGGACTTCATCTCGTCCATTATTTGATTTATTTCTTCCATTTTTCTCCATGCCTCTTCTCATTCCCTGGTCAATTCTGTTCAACGGATGATCAAATTCTGCCCTCTCTTTCTCACTGAAATGGTTTCCATGTTTTTCACTTGAGATGTAACACATTTTACATCCAGTGTCCCTATTCTGGTTACAGTATGTAGGAGGGGGCTGGGGTGTTTTCCAGATCAAGTCCGAGTTGCCTAGGAGTAGCAGAGTGGATCTTCAGATCTAGGTCCATTTTCTTGTTTACATAAGGAGGTCAATTTTTAATGGACAAACTGTTAAACCCCTGTGGTTTACAGATGTCTGGACTAATCCCCTTAACACTAGACCTGTTAAATGGTTATGCTCCTTTGATACTTAATGGCGAGAAATAGACATATTTAGACAGCAATTCAGAGTTTAGATAGAAGGAACAATTGTTCTCCAAGTTCTGTTTCTACAAGGCTTTAATTCATAGGGTTTTTTGTTTTGGGCAGCACTTGGAGAGAATAGATGCAGGCATTATATATCATCTTCTCCTTGTTTTTCATACTGTAGGCTTTCATGGCAGGACTTACTGGAAATTCATTCATCATGTGCTTTTTGACATAATCCATTCAGCTGCTTTGCTGATGGTGTTCAAAATTTATTTTACATTGATTCTGAAATATTCACAGTAGGAAAGTTATTTAAGATAAAACGGTGCCTCAAAACAGTTGTCTGTTCGTTTAAGCAGTGTTAACAGGACATTGAAAATTATATTTGAAAAGGCTGAGATTACTAAATATTGAAACTTGTATAATTGTTTCAGTATTTTAATGCATTCTGAGCTTTATGGATCTCGAAATAGTCTCCAAAAGTCCCACAACAACGTTTAACTCAGCTAGTTGTCAGTCTTCAGTGTTCAACATTTCATTTACGTATCTGCAGTTTTTTTATCGATACGGTGTACTAATAATAATTATATTATTAATTCCTGCTGTGACTAGGTGTAGTAACAAAGCCTTTTCCTAATATTTCTTTTTTAAACAAATGGTGTTTTGTTGTAGGGCAATGTCTATTGTTTTGTTTTGCTTTCTCCTGGTTCTCACAGCAGCTCTTATTTAAAACTTGTGTATTCAAAAAGGGTTTGTATCTGAAACTGGCTTATTTTTCTGATTATAGAAAAAACTTTGTAAGAAGAACTGACTACATTGGTCTTGAAATTCTGGAATGCACAGAACTTACCAAACATCAGGCAGATTTGGGAGGAAGAAGCCTCCCATTACAGAGCACGCTATTGACCACATGATAGAGAAACAGCTAGGTAGCTACCAGGTTCCTCCACTCTTCTGATGTCTGTATCCACCACAGTCTCCAGAGATGGTGATGTGAGGTCTTCCTTTGGTCCTCCTCCCTTACATAGTTTAAAAAATCCTGCTTTGATGGCTTTGCCTTTAGTGAAAGGTCAGTGATTGCGGCCTTGTTTGACATAATTGATGGTGTAGTTAATTAGAATTATACTGTACTTGAAATAGCCTGTGCTTCTAAGATCTGTAGTGGAAGAGCTACCTCCTGCAGAGTTTCTGAGATCTAAAGAAGGGTAGCTTCCTCAAGCACTGTTTACAAGCTCCTTTAGCGTGCTTGTAGCATCTATAATCTGTAGAAGAAAGACTCCCTCCTGTGGAACTAATAAAATCCACAGGAGAAATGCTGTGGATTTCCCGAATCCTCATTTGCTTGTAAGAATTTAACAAGGTTGCAGCCATCTTTAGGTGTGAAGCCATTAAGTTCCATCACATATTTTCTAGGTCTACAAACATGGGCCCTTGTTATCGGTGTGTTACTTCACTTTTAAGATGGTATAGCTTTAAAGACATCAGGAGAACACTACTGGAATAATACCTAAAACCTCAAAATTTAATCGTCTGCTTAATACACATACCAAGTAATATCTTTAAATATTGCTGAGTAT
This sequence comes from Aptenodytes forsteri, assembly GCF_000699145.1. Classification (NCBI taxonomy): domain Eukaryota; kingdom Metazoa; phylum Chordata; class Aves; order Sphenisciformes; family Spheniscidae; genus Aptenodytes; species Aptenodytes forsteri. The sequence continues at coordinate 7,644,166 of NW_008796110.1, read as the reverse complement.
TCTAAGCAGAAAAAACAGGAGTATTCCTGAAACAATATTTTTTTAAGTAACCATTGCTGAAAGAACCCTGCCATTAACTTCAAAAAGAACTGGCTAGATTCCTTTACATCGTGAAAGGTATTGATGTTATTATGGACAGTAGCAAATTCACATATAGAGTATAATATTCCCCTCCCTTAGTTAAAAATTGCTCAAAACCCCAAATGTTTAGTGTATAAAATATTTAATAGATACCTTATCTATTCTCCCCCCCAAAAAAAAAAAAAAATCTAGCAAACCAAAATGTTTTTGGAAAAGTGATATTCAGAGAATGTGTCTGATTCGCCAAAATTAGAGGACGCTACTTGTCAATTATTTTTTTTTTTATAATGGAAGACAAATAAAATGTCACCCAAAGATAGCCATTTCTGTAACATAGCATTTTTTGTTTGTCTTCTATGAAAGGAATATAGATTTTAGATTATGTTGGTATAAACTGTGGCTGACAGGACAATAACTTAGATCCTTTCTTTTAAGGATAACAGACTTTAAAAGAAAATTACTGTATCTTCTGGTATGTATAAAATTCATTCCTAGCTATTGTAGTTTCAATACCGTTTTAGCTTCAGTATCACAGATATCTTCATGCATAAAATGTATTAATTCAAGAATGAAAAAAAAATATGCTAGAAAGCAGAGGCTTCTTTCAGTTCTTTCCTTCCAAGCAGTCTGCTTACTTAACCTAGTACAAGAAGCTAGTGTAAGTTTCATTGACTTGTTTTAAAAAAACAGTTAATCAAAGAATAATGGATAGGATGTCTTCATCTGACAACATCTGTTGATCTGAAACAGGAGAATAGCCAGTGTGACAGTGAAGGTGTTCTCTACTTTTTTTTCCCAAGCTGAAAAAAATGGGGCATAGAGCTGTACAACCCATAACAATGTGCATGTCTTTATATGATGTTGTTCACCAGAGACTTGTCAATAGACTGAGCCATATTGGTTCTGGCAGTCTTTCTATTGGGACAATATTTGCCTTGAAGTACTATCTTTTCTCTTTTTCAATGTCAGCCTGAAGGCTCTTAGACAGCATATGTTCATTTCATGTCTTAGAGATATTGCTTCTGGTATTGCAAATACATTACCACATTGAGCTTTTTTGTAAAACAGATGGTACATATTAAGGTCTCAGTTTCTTAGACAATTTCTGCAACAATTGTACTGCATTCTTCACATTGACAAAAACATCATCAGCATCATGCAGTGAGGTGCTAGATTATGTCAGAATGGTAAATGAAAGCGCACAGCAGAAAGAGTTATGAAGGTGAATCAGCTCCCTTAGAGAAATGAAGAAGGATGTTAGTTATATTTGGTAGATATTCAGTTAAAACTTAACTCCCTGATCCTGCAAAGTGATTTCTTTGGGTGAAACTTAGCTTGCGAGAAGTGTTGCTGATATGCAGGAATCACATTTGGAATAGATGTTGTCTTTCGTAAGCCTGGATCCTTAGACATGTTGGAAGATGTGAAGATTTGGGTGAGCACAAGAGACAAGCCATAAAGTGGTCACTGTGAGGGATTATGAGAATGACAATGAAGCAGAAGTTCATGGGCCAGCAGGCTGTAGTACAGAACTGGGCCAAATTAGGACACCATCTAGGACAGGCTGTCAAAAATCTGTGTGCAGTGAAGAGGCAATGAACAAGAAGGAAATTAGTCACACTCTCCTGGAGAGACTGTAGAAGGTACTCTCTGGTAACATGAACTTGCCTTTAGGCAAAACTAGAGAGATTGGTCCAACTCTGATTACAGTAGAAAAGACACAGGCTATGGTCCATTGGCATCAGTAGCCTACTTTTGGGGTATTATGTCTTTCTCTCCCACTGCAGCATCAGCCTTGTTGAGAAGGCACTATCTCAGTGACTTAAATGTCAGCTGGATTTCTTTGTCCTCTTTTCAAGGGCCAGGTCAAATATGGAAGGTTAGAAAGTAGGACTTGGGTAAAAGTAACAATGTGGGTCAGAAGTGAGGTTAGCTGGCACATCTGGATGTCAAGATACGCACAGAAAGGTCTGAGTTTGCCCTATGTTCATTGTTTCTTCAGCTGGGAGGGTAACTGAAAATACAAAACTGCTTTACCATGATCCTATCCCATGAAGAACAGGGATATTGGTTCTTCACATGAGCAGATCACCATCATATGAAACCTACATGACTTCCTTCTGAGTGTGAGATTCGAAGAACATCGGACCAAACAAAAGAGCGGGAAAGCAATATTTGAGCACCAGATTCTGATGAGACTTTAGTGTAGAGGGTGTGTAACGCAAGGCTGTGTACACGTGCATATACCCTGAGCAGATAAGCAGTTTCAGAAGTGGCTGGTTCCCCCCATTCAACTTGAAAATGCAGTTTGTTTAACGAACTCATAAGACAGTCATGTCATAGCAGTTAGACAAAAGAGTCTTACATCCCACAGAGCTCTTTTTCACATTATCCTTTATAGGAACAACAGGTCAACCTGAAACACTGCAGATGGTGAGCAAAGTTTTGTGAGTGATAGTGCTGTTCTGAGGCTGTATTTGCTGACAATCAGCAATATCTGTGAATAACTCAGGATGTCAGGTTCTAAGCAAGTTTTGACTTTGCTTCTATAAAGCGATGCAATTAGTTATCACTTGTAAAAATTGTACATGGGATTAGGCTAGTATTTCCAGTGTTCTATTGAACTGTCAAACTAATTTGTCTCAGGAATTTACCATTTGCTTTACCTCATCAACACTCACTCTCCCCCTTGGTTTGTTTTTCCTATGCTCCTCCACTCATCTGATCTTTCTTCCTGTGTTGCACTTCCACTAGTCAAAGAGATATGGGACCTCAGATTTTGAACTTGGTATTTTCTCATTGTAAAATTTTTACTATACATGTTGATATGGCATTAAAGTCATCATCTTTAATCAAAATACCCCAAATGGAAAGTGTAGCCAAGTCCTAAAAAGAAGATGGACAAACTCAGATGACTGCATGCTGTATTAAATGAATGAATAAATAAAAGAGTTGAAGGCATATTTTAAAAACCCCTATATTTCCAAGAAGCCAGGAATATATGATTGTATGCATGGTGTTATTGGACTTGATCATAATCTACTTTTGCAGAAATAAGAACTTGTGCTTTCTGTGTTGGTGGGAACAGCTGAGTCCAGTGAAGGAGTGAGGAAGATGGATGATATTTTGCCTTTTCCTCCCCTTGGGGTTCCTTTCTACCTAAATAGGTAGGGTCAAATTCTTGGCCTATTTCTTATATTATCAGGCTGAATGACTTATTCAATTCAGTGTCAAAGACATTTGGAAACTATTAATTATTCTGCTGGCCCAGATTGAAATAGCTTAAAATTGCCTGATTTTAAAAACAGATGAGTGTCAAGTCTGTGACAATCAGCTCTTCTGAAGGTATCTTACACCACCAAGTATTCTGAGGACTTTTGGTTTGTCTTTTCCTTGAAGTCTAATCAAATATCTTCTCCACGTCTCCACATTCTTCTGAGTGTGATCTGACTGAAGGTCATAAATGTAGATTCCTGAATCTAGAGAGAGCCTGAAACAGGAGCTCTGATGCTCCCCAGTAATTACATGGGGATCTAGGTAGCAGCATTAAGCTCTGGGGAGAAGTTCTAAAAGACAGCATATCTTCTTGCAAAGTGGCATGGACTCCAACAAAGTGCTGAACAAGTAAAAATATTTCAATTGCTAAAAAAAGAGTGTTATTTACACCAAAGTAAAATCTGCTGAGCACAGAGAACAAAATCGAGACACACATCCACCTTATCATGTAGTCAAAGGTATCTTGTAGATTTTGACATTTAATATGGGGTTTACAAGAATTTTCAGTTTACTAAGACAGATGAGTTTCCCTGGACTTATTGTGTTCCAAATTAATGATGGCACCTTGTTTTTCTAGTTCTTATGCCCATTAGGGAAATGTGTAATTCATTCTAAAGATGTGCATGAATTGAGGTACTCGTGTTTGTGATCAGCTTTTACAAGCAGGAAAGAAATGTCCACTTTATGTAAACAGCTGCTGAAGCGGAGTGTACATTTAGTTCTTTCTATTTAATTTTAGCCTCGTTGATTCACTCTGTAATTCTACAGTTTCACAGATCCTGAGGAAAAGCTATACACCAGACTTAATATTCAGCAAGGAGGGCAATGTACATATTTTTGAGCTGAAAAATAATAATTAATTTTTCTAATGACTCTCTGACTTAAAAATACATGCAGATAAGTAAGAGAAAAAACACCTCTGATGTTTGTAGAAGTCTCACAAACAGCAATTTAAGGTCTGTGTTCAATGGTTAAATTAACAAGCAAGCCATTCTGGCAAATTTCCAGTTTTCACAAATTAAAGACATTTTTAATACTGATAAATCCTTTGTCTTTCAGCAATTCAGTGCATGCGCTGTGTTGATATTTTCTGATAATACTATAGAAAGTTTATTTTTCTTTCATTGTGCTTCAGCTAAACATGGGCATGAGGGGAATTCTTGTGAAAAGAAAACAAAGGATATTTTTTTTGGAAACCAAAAGAAATTCCTCACATATCGCTTGGCCCTCTGAGCAGAAGGTGTGAAGGAAGGGGCTGAAATGCTAGAGACATCAGATGCTTTGAAAGCCAGCACTTGAGTGTTTAAAAAATAGACTGTCAGCTGAAATGTTTCAATGTGAGAGAGAGAGAGAAGGAGATGCTCAAAGGTGTTTAAAAGGGCTGCTGGCGAGACTTGTATCAGGAGCAGTAATAGTGAGAAATTCATCGGCGTTGATGATGGAGGGGGCAGTATCAGAGATGATTGAGGTGCTGATGGTGCTGGCACTGGAGCTGCAAATTGTGACACTGGTGGTTGTGGGAGGGGTGGAGGTGACAGCTTTGTTAGCAGCCTTGTGTCTGATGAAGAAGTGAATGCTTCTCTCAAGAGTGCACCCTTCACCTTTATGTTAAAAATAGCACTTGGTAAGCTATTTAAAGGGATTTGGGGGATTCTAGTTCTCCTTTACCATATGGGTGGCTGCTGACATCAGATTTGGCACTTCTCTTCCCTTCTGAACTGCAACATTACAAAGCAAACAGGAAGCTCTGAATTTCACTGATGTCTTTGCAACTTTCACAGGAGCCGACCCCTTTATTTCATTTGCGATGGAACTTTGTCAGAAAAAAAGCAAGAATCCCCTAATTAGACACACCTTCAGTAAAGAAAAAGAAGCAAAATATGAGTTTTGAATTGGATATTGGATCCTGAATGTGATCTGGGTTCTTCTTCTCACTGTTGTTGTTGTTGTCAGTTTGTTTCTTTTTTACTCATTGAATAAATATTAGCTGCTTTTTAAAAATCTGCCAGCCTTGCTGCTTACTGAGATTTTCTACTCTTTAAGTTTAGGTAAAATTGTATCTGCATAGTAGTAGGACTCCTCAGGAAAGTACAGACTACTTACCTTAACTAGTCTCTTCACAGTCACTCTTCAGGTAACAGATTGCCTCAGTGTTAATTCAAAATTGGCAGTGCTCAGATAAAGAAGAGTACTTCAAGAAAGCCTTCCCTTGCCTTGCCTTGCCTTGCCTTGCCTTGCCTTGCCTTCCCTTCCTTTGAAGAAATCTAGACCAAAGCAAGGAAAAAGAATCTGGTTTCTGGAATTTTTATTTTTTAATTCTGTGCAATTATTGTAGTATAATATGTTATAATACTGTGTTCACACAGTATTTTAATTACTAATAAGTGCCTAAACTAGGCAGAAGTGCTGGGGTGACAGGTTTGTTTCCATTTATGAAACACTGCAATTCACTTCAAAATCTGTTCTCAACTTTTCTGCTGTTGTAATGGCAGGGGATGTTGAGGAGTATTATGTTTAGTCAATAATAGGCTGCTTCTTTTCCTGAACCTCAAAACTTCTTTGAAAAATGAGACAAAGTGCTATGTCTTGAGGACATGTCCCAGAATATTATAAAAGCTACATCCCAGAGCTACTGTTTTAGACATAGATGTTGGTAATGTATTTGCAACAGTGTCGAAGTAGAATACCATGCCATTTATTAACAAATATTTTTTAACGTACAGAAGCCTGTGCACTTTTGCTATAGTTTTAAATGTGTTTTTGAAACAAACAAAGCAAAACTAGGTATCAAACCTATAAATGTTCTTTATACAGGCTTTCCTACTTTTGTTGCTGTTCATCATGTAGGTAAATAAATGAAAAGTGTTAATATGCTTTGTATTTTAAAACACAGATGTGAGGAGTTGCCCCTGTGATTTTCTTTCAGACAGCTTCTTCATTTCTCTAGCAGCACTCCAATATATACGTGTGTGACACTGGAGTTTTGAGAGCTGCAGCCAGTGGCACCATTTCAGAGGCTTGTTGGCAAACAAAAGTCTGGAGATATTTATAGTTAGTAGCATTCCAGCCTCCGAGTAAATAGTTGACTAGTCTTTTCAGCTTCTGGCCAAATAGTAAATGTTAAGATTGCTTCCAATGGGGCACAGGTATTCGTAGCAGACACATGTCTTGGTCTTGTTTCAATTCTCTGCAGAGTCCAAAGAGCTGGTTTTAATTCTTGTATGAATTTATAGCCTTTCTGCTTGGACCTCGGATCGGCTCAGCACTCAAAGCCAACAGAACATGGAATCAGCAAGGCAGCTTTTTTTCAAAAAAAACTTTTTTTTTTTTTAAATTTACTAACACAGCCACTGAGCATTTCGGCTTCTGGAATTTTCTGAGCTGTTTTAACAGGTTTTCTCTAGCCTGCTCCCCAGAAGTATATGGATACGGAGTATATTTAGACTATTCATTCTTTTTATCCTACTGCTCTTCTTTCTTTTCTCTCTTTTTTTCTTTTTGATCAACGCTGTAATATATAGAATACAGGTTGCAAATAATCATTTTTGAACCAAAATGCAAGATGATGTTTGAGAACATTGCGTTCACTGACATGCCAGAAATTTAAGTGTGTGCAGAGTGTGTCTACCAAAATTTACATGATTACCCAAGATTTCTGGAGTGCATAGCAGTTCTCTAAGCTGTCATTACCAAAAGTTTGGCTAAGTTTGTCTAAGGTGGGCTCTTTTTACTTTACAGCAATGGTTTAGCAATATGAATGCAAATCACCAGCCCGTGTGGGTTGAAATGGGGGTCTGACAGACTGTATGTCATACGGCACTGTAAATCATGTCTACCTTACAGCAGCCAGGGCTGCAACTTAAGGAGCAGTGCTGCTTTTTGACCTTTCTCCTGAGGAGAAAAAAACCACAAAACCAAACCAGAGCAACAGGATGAGAAGTGGTTTTTCTCATTATGGTTACTTTTGGGAGGGGGGATTTGTGGGGGAGATTTGTTTAGGTCCGTTTCATGATACCATAGGGTGGGTGCTTAAAAAAAGACAGGAGAATAAAAGGTTGCTTTCTGCATCCTTTCTGATTTCTGTTTGCAAAAGTGTTCTGTGAACACCAGTCCCTTGCAGCTCACCTTCTTTTTGACCTCTGAGGCGGTCTCTACTCCAGCTGGTCGCAGGTGGAGCTCATGCTCACAAAGTACCTTACTGCCTCATATGGCAAAACTGCTGACACAGCAATTGTAATGGTATGCATTCCAGCTACCAAAATCTCACCCACGGCTGTCCCCTCTCTTCTCACCTCACTTCTTGTGGTGGATGGAATCAAAATTGTGGAAAGTGAAATGGAAAAAAAAAGCAAGATAGAAAAAATATTGTAGTCCAGAAAAAGTAAGGACAAGGAAAAGAGAGTTTATGGATACCTGATGTTGCCTTTTTGAATTTGATGCCTTCTGGGGAACATGAGGAAGAGCACAGGTAAGAAAAAACAATGGGGACACCATCAATATACCAGAAAGTTGACTGACAAAAAGGAAAGATGAGGTTCAGCCATGTGTGATTAAGTATGTTTCCTGCTTTATTATTTTTGTAGCGTTTGGGTCTGCACTTTTTGCAATCTTTGCCAATTGACTTTTTAATCACCTCATGCCGAATTCAGAGGAAATAACCAGCAACACCCAAGGCATTTGGACAATTAACAGTGAATAACAGCTTACACTTTGTGCAAGCTTCCCATGCTGCTTCATAACCCTTCTAATGCTTTTCTTTTGCCTGCCTGGTGGTGTCCCCACTCATGCCTGATTGTTGCTTCTCGGCTGCTCCTTCAGACCGCAGACCCTTACATGTTGCAGTGTCCTGTTTTGCTCAGAAAAGCTCATTACAATGAATACCAATTTCATGCAGCCAATTCAAAACACTTCTGAGCAAACCACCTAAAAATCCTCATGTAAACATTGTATAAGTTATTCATGAATAGATCCCTAAGGCCCATATCCTCCCTTTGCGCGTAAAAAAAATTGCACAGTGTGTGTCTGGGAGGTGGGGGGAGTACAGAGGGGGAGGTTCATCTCAGAAGATCTGCAGCTTTTAAGCTATTTCCAAGCCACCACGCAGACCCTCTGGCAGAAAGGCTGGCGTCTTACTGTGATGGCTGGGGGTGTTGCCAACAGCTCTCACAGAAGAAGTCTTAGAAACAACAGGGCTCCTGCCTGCAGATCTTTGCCCATGTATGTCTGAAGTATCTACTAAGCAGTGGTTTATCACAGCCAGTTTACAGAGTATTTCCAGATTCTTTTCACAGTAGTAGAGTTTCTGACATATTTCAAAAAGTGCAGCTCCTTGGGAGTAGTATAATACCCTGGACCAGGTCTCTCAGCAGCTTCTGAAAATGTATTTTTTGACCTGCTTGTATTCAGGAACGTAAGCCCCTACCTATCCTCCGCACAGACTTCAGGTCTGCCTTTATCCACTCTTTCTTTAGTGTCAATTCGGTTGTGAACAGGCCCACAGAAAACTGGAAGGTTACCGAACACAAAGGAAAAGAGGCCAATTACAAGTGACCTGGAGGGAGCAAAGTACGTGTGCGACTGAAGGGTTATGGTGGAATGGCTGGCGAGAGTGAAGAGTAATTTTGTACTAAAACTCTAAAGGCTTGTATCAAAGGCAAAAAATTATACATAGTGGAATTTAACCAAACAGTCACACCTAGCTCATTAGAGTGTGCACATATTTATTTTTATCTTATTATTCAGTTGCAGGAGAGATGAGGCTGAGGTTGGAAAGTTTGCCGGGACTAGATCTGGTTCAGAAGACTTTCAGATGGCACCTCCAGCTTAAAATGCACCTGTGAAAGAAAGCCTTCAAGTTTTACATCATTATTTCCATTCTGTACCCTAAAAGTTGGAGGGAAAAAAAAAAAAAAAAAAAGAAAAAAAAAAGAAACAGCAGCTGTAAGCACAAAATTTTTAAAATACGTTGCACCACCTACCGAGGCACATTTCAAAGTATTATTAATGAAAATAGAAGCATACATAAACCAAATGTGGCCAGCCAGTGATGACTGAATTTTCAGTCTCATTTAGAACATTAAAACTTTTAACTTTGAAAAGTTTTTCAGCAATTCATATATGTGTGTCATGGTTCTATTAAAAAACATGTATTGTGTGCTATTGTCACACCATTTTGTAGTTCTTTCTGATGGGAAAAATAATCAAAATGCTATACAGCCTTTGAAAGCCGGTAGGTTACTTGATCAGTAACGAAATGACAATGAGCTATAATAATTGTGATGTGACTTCCTCACATGACTTTACATTCTCAGGGGGCCAGGCTACCTCGTCAGTGGATCTGCATGACAGCATTTGGTACCAGGTTTCCTCACTGGCTGCTTTCCTACAGCCTTGGAGAGGGAGGTATTGTGGAAGCTTTGGTCCCTTTGCTCAGCATTTTCGGCTTCATGTCAGGTATCTCAGACCGTGGGCTCTTGACTTGTAACGCCAAGGGAACCATAACTTTGAAGGTCTCGGTGAATGTGTGTTAATGTTATAAAAGATAGTTTTCCCTCGCTCCTGAGGGTTCTGTTGGTTCTGCTGAATTCCACTTTGCAGTTGGGAAGATACTACTGGGAGTCCTTGTCCCCTGGCATGACTCTATGGATAAATGGGTAAAATGGGGTTCAAGTTCAGAGTCTGAATCAAAAGTATCTCTGGTTTCACACTGGATGGCAGAAAACCAAAGTGAGATAGCAAAAATCTGCCTCTGGATATTGCTGTAGATTTAGCCAGACCTCAGCCTGGAATCTGCAACGTTTCTTCTCCCCCTGCAGTATTCCCAACACAGGTCAAGCAACACCTTGCCCTTCCCTGAGCTATGTTCTGCAGGCAGCCAGTCATCACTGAATAGAGCATGAGGCAACTGCATGTCCAGTCCTCTGTGGAACCAGCAGGGAAGAAAAGAAGACAGTTTTATGCAGATCCATACCCGAGCCCAGAGGGACCTGAGCAACTTTTAGCTGGAGGAAAGGGGGAAATGGTCAGACAGTACTTTCTAACTTCCTAGACAAACACTTTAGCAGGTTTTCCCTAGGTATCTGTGGATCTGTTTTCTCACAATATTTGTCGGCTCCTTGCAGGTAGCTTCACAGGTATTAGATGCTCCTACTACTAGAAAAAATCCTTCTTGGTCTGGAATCATTGTGCAATTTCCAAAGCAGCTTACTAGTCTTGTTAGTCTAGACTTCTAGCATCCCTGTGAATCTAAAAGCAAACTGTTTGCTGGGTTTCCCAGCTTCCCCTGTGAAATCCAGCTGCAGTGAACACTCTCAGCATTCACTAAGCTGTTCTTTTGGAGGAAAATCACTAAGGAGAACAGCTTAGGTCAGGCAAAGTAAAATGGCCATTGGCTATAGGCAGAACAACCGCTTTCATGGAAAAGATGATACATTCTGTGGCACCTTAGAAAAATGACAAATTGCACAACCATGGAGTCACACACAAATCTATAGCATTCTGAGGTTAAGTGGGCTGTTCACAATGTACAGAGCTATTGTTTCTGACTGTATGGATATTTTTTTCATTAATTCCCTTTAACTGAATAGTATCATGATATTTAGCAGTAACATGATACTTCTTTTGATCTCAAGATGGTGAAAAAATCAAATTGTATTGGCCATCACTACCCACTGAGTCTCCAAATAATCAATGGAGATAGATAAGATTCTCTTGAGGGTGATTTAGAGTAGGAAACTAATCTTAGATGTCCTGACTCACTCTCAGCAGAGCTTATCTACCTACAATGAGTATGGAGAAGTCTATGGAGATTAGTCATTGTAAGACAAACTCAGTTTTTGTGCATTCTCTTGCTTCCAGGTAGTTATTTCAGAATAATGATGGTCAAAGGGAAGAACAGAAAGGGTATTCAGTAAAGAACATTAGCAAAAGTGCAAACTGGACAAACACCACACAGCTCCAGATTCTCAGCATGGTTTCACTGATAGATGATCATCGTAAATATCTGTTCTGCCCCTTTGAACATGCAGGTGTATAACAGATGCAAAAGAACAGATTCCATTTTACAGTCAATTTGTACATGTGCAAAGTATGCCTTCTACAAGGTAACAAGGCAGAGGAAGGTGCCCAGAATGCTGAAGCTGTGAGCTTATTTTATTACATCTCTCTCTCTTTCCCCACCCCACTCAGAATAGATATTCATAATTAGTCACTGAAAACTTATTTCAAGGACTGACAGACACTTACTGATTTCTGTGTGTTTAATATTCTTTGGTTTCTTCTTTTTCTTCAACATAAGGACAACTGTACTCTCCTTTGGAAAAAAGAGATATCATTCCCTGATTGGTAGGAAGATGAGATATTCAGTGAGCGGTTTTTTCACAATATGACACAATGCAGTATTATTTTCTTATGCTGGCCAGACAGAGTGATTTTCTTATGGACAGGGCACCTTTTAGACTGCACCATCATGCGTATAGACAGGTCTTTTATAGCTGCATTAAGCTAACCTACATTTTAATGCACTGTCTTCAGTGTGAAATTAATTTTTTTTTGTAGTCTCTATTCACACAAGCCTTTTTCTATAACCCTTTTACATAATTTGATATAATTTGAAGTGACTAACAATGACTGATAATTGTAGGGGTAAAATGTACCCCTAAAGAAAAGAACTTTCATAGGTGGAGGTTAGGAGCCTATATCCAGCTGTGTTGGCCAAATTCATATTAGTTTAATAACCTGTAAACTGTGGTAGAAAAATGTAATTGTCCTACATTACAAGGGTACTCCTTTAACTGCACAGTTTATTGAAATGTATAATCTAAATAATTGAGTACCTATGCATACAATAGAACATTGCTTCATATGCAAACACCATTTAATAGACAGTTATATCCAAACAGATGGATAAAAAAGATGCCTGAATATAATTGGTTTGCTTTTGATTATTCCACTGATACAAATTTACTTAAACAATAAGTCTAGACAAGGTAGGATTTATTGTCAGACAAAATTCAGTTTGGTAAAGTGAAGCTGAGGGATTTATGAGGCACTTAGTGGGACTGTTTTTTAATCTACTTCTCACCTTGCTGTTTAATAAGGGTAATGTGAGAGAAGGAGTAGACTCATATCTTCTGACCCACAATTTATTTATTGCTTTTAAGGGAATATAAAAATTGCTATCAGTCTGTATCATAAAGTTATGCCATATAAGTGTGCATCTGGATACAAATATCTACATGACTGAACTGTAGAAATTTAACAAAAAAGTTAAGAGTCAAAAATAGTAACAGGGCAACTGTACAAGACGGCTGAGTTTCAAAAGCTCTGGGTACCTAGAAACTCACTTGAAAGTCTCAGACGTTGTAACTGGTATTAGGCGCAATTGTGGCATTTCTCCAGGAACTTCCCACTTGCAGAAAAGCCCTACTGAAGTCAACAGTGCTCTGCGTGAGCGCAGGAGAAAGTCTGTTCCACAAGTAGTATTCAAATGGTATCTGAATCTGCACTTACAAATGGACCTCTGGACATCCATCTCTGCAGACTGTGACTGCATAAGCTCATGGACCGCGCTAAATTCTGTTTAAGTCTATTTTACTGTTTCTTAGGCAAAGCCTTAGGTGAAGCCTCGGACCAGTCAAATAAGAAGCACTACATAAAGAGACTGCAGTGAAATTTCTGCCCTACAGTATTTTGCTGTTTCAGAGTTATGGTGTGTATGAACACACCCATGGAATTATATACATATGTATATGTGTATGTGTATATGTGTAATATATATGTATATTATAAATTGATATCATACATACACTCAACACAGATACCTAATTGACAAGGAAAAATAAAGAGCTTTTGCTTTAGTCTAATCTTCTGAGACACTGAACTTCACTGGTGTCAGAAGAAGTTGACTATTAATCCCAAAATTATTGACCACTGTAGTATCTAGAAGTCATCTTGAGCCAGAATTTAGACTGCCTTCACTGGTGCCTAATTTACCCATTACTAACGTAACGTTTTAGTTCAAGGGAGAATGAGCAATTCAGACTACTTCGCATGTAGGGCTATTACATTCTTGTTCCCTAAAGTGAAAGGAGGGAAGTAATGCCAATGCCTAATTTAGGCACCTATGCTATGTGATTTGAATACAGCCTTCAATCACTTACAAAGAATTTGCATTTATTGTCATTGTGGTCAAATGTCCAGATGACGTTCTGTTAGTAATTCCTCCTGTATCTCCTATTGCTTATAATAAAAAGAAGTCAATAATAGCCTGTCTCAGTAAATTAATTTTTGACAGTTTGTCTTTCCTTTTTTTCCTCTTTATCCCCTTTCTTTTTAATTCAGAAAAGCTGTAGGAACTTACAAAGAATTTGCATTTATTGTCATTGTGGTCAAATGTCCAGATGACGTTCTGTTAGTAATTCCTCCTGTATCTCCTATTGCTTATAATAAAAAGAAGTCAATAATAGCCTGTCTCAGTAAATTAATTTTTGACAGTTTGTCTTTCCTTTTTTTCCTCTTTATCCCCTTTCTTTTTAATTCAGAAAAGCTGTAGGATTTTTTTTTTTTTTTAAAAAAAATCTTTTCCCAATAAAATAATTTTTTTTTTTTTTTTTTTTAAATAAACTCTTTCAGCAAATTGAAATAAGGTATTGCCACTGAATGCTGCCAACTTTGTAATAAGATTTAGTAGCTTTCCAGAGAGCTACTTGCAGTTCTAATAATAATTTTCTTTAAGTGTTCCGCTTTAGAAAATGTCTTCTTTGTTACTGAAGTTGCCATATGTACATATGGACATTTTTTTCTGAAAATATTCCTGGGATTTTATTACCATTAATCTTTTCTGAGGGTGTATATAATTTATCTCACCAGCCATCAGAATTCCCAGAGGGTAAATTACTCTAGAGGTCTCTGTGCCCTCATACTGTATCAAATTGACCTGCTTCTTGTTTGCCATTTTTGTGTACTACATTGCTTATTTAACAAGAAACAGAATGATTGTGATTCTGAGAAGGTCTTTTGATAGTAGTTTTGACACTCTGCCTGAATAATGACCCTCATTATGGAGCCCATGACAGGCTCTGAAAGTACTGATTTATGAATACATCACAGGTTCAGCATTAGAGCTCCCCCTACTCACTCCTGATATAGGACTAGATATAGATACAGCCTTTTGAAATACAGTGAAGATGAGATAATTGCATGATTATGACCATTCAGATAACCTCTTTTTCTGATTTAACAAAGCACTGTCAGTTAATTTTGATTGTCTCCCAAGTTATTAGAAGCCTTTGACAAAATGTTTGTTAGGAAAATCTATTTCATGTAGGGTCGCCAGCCATGTCTTAAAGGACAGTAAGGCAGAAGTTACACATAGTCTTTTTTGCTAGAAATGCTTTTCTATAGCAAACACTCATTAACAGTTGATATGATAATAGACTGCTAGAAGCAAGCTTAGCTAAGAGCTAGAAGTCTGTGTCCTTGCTAAAACAAATTACAAGACACTTTGTAAACACATTTTTGTGAGGATTCTTGTTGATTTATTGTTTCCTCCATAGCAGTTATTTAAATAAATGTAGCTAATTTAGTTCGTTTGCTGCACTGTATAATTTTGTTCTTTGTGTGATGGGGTTATATGTAAAAGCCTGAAGGAATCACATCCCCATTAATCTTTTTACAAGTGCAATAAATAAATAAAGAGACATGGTTTAATTTTGCTAGTTAGGAGATTTTAAAAGGCAGTGGTAGCAAACTGATTTCTTCCTGTTCTCACTGTTCTCCATGTCCTTGTCTTGAAGACATAGTAAATATTCTTACTTAATGAGGTAATAGTTCTTGGTAGGAAAGTATGTATGTGGACAACTAAATCTATCCATGAAGGTGTGGATTTGAATCCACACCTAGAAGTGTTTTTTCCCCCAAATGCTCATTCTGGAATGTGTTTGTTCCCACCTACCCTAGAACACGGTAGAGTTTCCTGATGGGACGTGAAGGCTGCTGCGGTGCTGAGGGCTCTGGTGCTTGCACAGGATGTCAGTGTGCCAGTGGAAGGAGCTTCCCCGAGGCTGAATGAGTCTTTGCCACCTTGATGTAGAGTTAGGTATCAACAATCCAGGCAGAGTCAGAGAGAGGTCCACTTGAGGATACATCTGGGAAGAAAGGGTAGAAGCAGTGCAGCATGGATTTGTGATGTGTCATGCAGCAGATATTGACTGGTGAAGGGAGGTGACCTGTCCTCCGTAACCTCAAACCCTAGCTGGGGTCCCTTTTACCTAAGTAGTACCTGTTCATTTGCATATAGGGATGCTAAACCAGAACTTCAGGAGAAGAAGTGATTATTTTGAGTGTGTTGAATAAAAAATGCAGACCAGACTAAGACAACTGCACCGACGTTCTGGGTTAATCCTAAAAATTTAAAGATTCAGACTACAAAAACATATGCAGATACATGGGCTGACAGGCTTATGTGCCTGAACTGGAAATGGATGAAGCTACCTGAACCTGAGCTGCCTTGAGCTTTTTGTTTTCTGAAAGTGCCAAAAAATTGGTTGGATCTGACAATCAGTTCCTCAGAATAAACAACAATGTGGGAACAGCTTATTATGTCATGAAACTGGTTCCGTCTGTGTTAACAGCAGTGTCATTGCTATCTGTATGTCGAGTACCTGATAAGTCTGTAGCAATCTCCTACTGGGCTTTATTCTTTGTGCACTCTGTTCTTTCTATTCATGAGAAAATCTGGAAAAGGATATTTGCTTGGAAGGTGTTTTTTATGGTTAATTGCTAATTAAATAAAATTCAATTATGATGGCCATCTGTGTCATTTATGAAGTTTCAGCATGATTTTGAAAATTGTAACCCAGGAGATCTAGTTTTTTCATTGTTGACTGCCTGTTTCAAGGCCATCAAAATCACAACTATTTTTGGTAAACTCGATCTATTTTAAAGCAGTGGCTTAATATATTGTTAACTGGTTTGTGTGGTTCAGCAAGCTTAGTGATTAAATATAGTAAAATTTGTTTGTGTGTGCTTCATAAAGTAAGTCTGTGAAAATCTTTTTTTGAAAACTTTGAATATCCCTTTCAAAGATAGCAAAGATAATTGTTGACTTTGTTGCTTCCCTGCTTGGTAAAGCTCATACCAGAGTATTGTAGTTCTACAAAAGTATTTCAGAGCATAACAAAACCTTCTAGACTTTAATAACTATACATGACTGATCTGTCCTCTCTGGCAAGGTTAACTGTTTCTCCCAAGGAGTTAAGTGGCATATAAACTATTGTTCACACCATTTGTGCTAACAGCCTAGCATGACCTCAAATACTGTAGTGGTCATACAAGGTATCCTGTAGAATACATTTATCAACAAAGGTAAAAGGACCACAGGGGCAGTGCTGACTTTAAGTGTATTAGGGATCTATAAGGATAAATGCCTAACCTCACTCCACAGCAAAAAGTAATTACTAAACCATTGTTTCTATAGTGTTAATATTTTTTCATGGTTCTTTAGAAATATAAGCTATTTAGTTCTTAGGTTGACATCTGTACTGCATTATATTTTATACAATGCATCTAGACTAAAGGGTAGAGCAATCATATAACTGTGAGATCATTTTACTTTTACAAGAAATCATCAACAGAAATAAAGCATAGAAAAGGGAACAGATTGAATTCACTAGTTATTTTTAATAGATTTAAATGATCTAATTAACAATAGCCTGAGCAGCAGAATTTTAGGGCTTTATTTTAAAATTGCATGCCCCATTTACAGTGTGTATAATCTTGCATACTTATTCACACTTAATTTTTTTTCCATCCATTAGCTCTTGGATGCAACTGACTCCCAGTCCTTGGACTCCCACCCACTTCATAAATGAATGCCCTACCTGAAAAGAAGGTAAGGTCTGCTCAAGTAAAGAATGACCACCCTTGTACTTTTTAAGACAAATGAATTCAGGACAGGAGAAAACAAATTTGTCAAAATTCTCCATTTGGAAATAGCGTTCCGGAAGCCTGCCTAAGGATAGCCCTGTTATAGTCATTTATGATTTGCAGGGTATTTGAAAGCAGTAATTATTCTTATAGTCTTGAATAATGAATAATTATCAGAACAATCACTGTCACATGGCAGAGATATTTACAAAGGTCATAGTCCCACACTCCTTACTTCAGGAAAATGTCCACTGAAGCGGATAAAAAAATTATAATAAAAATTAAAAGAGGAACCTGGCTAATAGGAGCTGGAGTCAAATTACTCTCTCCTCTTTTAAGTCTGTGGGAAATCAAAGCAACTATTAATAGCTAAGGAATATGGTCAAGGTTTTTCTCTATCCTATTTCCAGGAGGGGCTAATACCACATACTTCAGAGGGAGGTTTGAGAAGCCCCTAACAGACAATTATGACACGACTCCCCAAAGGGAACTTTCGGTCTCAACAGCAGTTGGTTTGTGTACTTACAGTCATACACGGAGTTTTCTGTTCTTTGCAATGTTTTATCTGTTGTAATGCTACTGCGAAGTGTTTTGTTGTTCACCTAAATGATCTGAATCTTGCACATGTCTAAAAATACCTCATGACACTAAAGCCCATGGGTTATTTTTGGAAAATAGGCATTTTCTTTATTGCCTTTAAATGTATGGCTTGTTAATTTCAGAGTTCCCCTTTTATTACTGTTATGTCATAGATAAATGGAGTTGTTGGTTTTTCCTTGCATGTATACATATGGGTATGCTGAACATTTCTCCCATGTACCCACCTTCCTCCTTAGCTGTGTAATCTGGGTCTTTTCACTCTCTCTGCACAAGGAATCTGCTCTGTCTTCTCTCAGGACTCCACATCATGTGTCAGCTGGCCCCTCCCGGGAATGGGTACAGTGGGAAATATCAACTCCCCCCCCAAAAAAAAATTGCTACATATTTCTGGTTGTTTTTTCATGCCAATAAAAACATTTTGCTTTTTACCACATGTATATCATAGTGTTGACATCTGCCCTCAAGGTGAGGTGTCCTTTTGCTGCACTTCTGAGTATATCAAACATTTCAAATTATTGCCAGTTTCTCTCACAAAAGCAGGAACCTTCCTTTATATGTTTCCTATCTAACTGACAATAATGCAAACTTATGAGGGCCAGATTTTTAGCCAGGCCTCCCATTTTTGAGTCCACCACCTTGGAGACACAACATAGCTCATTTGGACATCGAACATCTGGAGTGCAGCAGTCATCGTTTGCTCTGTTCTTTATGCCAGTATGGCCATGTGCCATTATGAGAAGGACATGAATTTAAACTGTCAGAACGAGATAGACCCATGCTGGGTTTGTGTTATTTTCCCATAGTGAACCTGGCATTTGTTTCTTTTTTTCCCAATGACTACTTCCTTTCTAAGAGCTCATGAGAAGTGTTTGCAAAATCAGAAATATATTCTGCATTACACAGTGGAAACAATCTTGTCCAGTATTACTATATATGTAGTTCAAGGCAGACTGTGATTTTACTTAGATGAGAAGGACCCTCTTACACAATGGATTTGCTCACCTATATGAAAGGTTTTTTCGACCAGCGGCCTACAAAACCCCATTAGACAGCAACATGCAAGGCAAAAGTAAAATCACAGTGTACAACGGAGGTTAATATTATCCAATTATCCAATATCCTTCTTAAAATGGAAGCAAAACAGACTATAAAAATACTCATATGTAGATGATCAAAGGCCATCTACACTATTAATTATCAAAAGATAATGCTAGGATGATGAATATATTAAAAAATAAGAGAAAATCTTTATGAATTAAAATCTAGTCTTTCTCTCGGGGCTACATTGTTGGGCTTTTCTTTAGGCATATCATAAGCTATTCCCGATTCTTCTATGAATTCAAAAACAATTGAAATTGGACCCTAATTTCAATGGCACTATATGATCACCACCTCAATTGCTCATATAAGGTCCTGCCTTTCTTTTGTCTGTCCTCACATTTGAGCTAGTGCTTGCTGCCACGCAGAAGGTTTGTTTGGTACCTGTATGCTAAATTCTAGAATATATTTGCTCAGCATCATACTTAGTTCCTTAGACTTTCTCTTATTTGGCCTCTTCCTTGGCCTTTTGGTTGCCTCTGGTGCTAACTTTGCTGTTGGCTGTGAAATTGCTTCTAGGGCTGCTGTAGGGTCAGACAGTTTATGGTCTGTTTTTTCTTCATAGCTGCCATCGATGGAGAGCTGTTCTTACCTTAGAGAGAGGTGTGATTAAAAAGCCAGGTACTGAACTTTCTAAATTTTCCCAATATGCCTCTGGAACCCCCATAACCATGTGTTGAAGAAATCCCACAGCATTCATTAAATAGGTGGGGAAATTCTTTTAAGAATTTTCTTTTCCTGCACCAAACAACATAAATATCTTCAAAAACTTCTTTAGAAACAGATTACACAATACTGTTTTTATCATTTGTTCTCTATATAACTTTTCCCCATGTACACATTATTGTTATTGACAGCAATTCTAAAGCCCTTTAAAAAAAGAAATTAAATAGTGAATCAATAAAGATTAGCTATTTACTGTAGATTATTACTTTATCATTCCCATAATTACAATAATGGTTGCTGATGGAAATTCTATTTATGTGAATCATTTTATACTTGTTATTTATTATTATTAATGTTACCATTATTATCTTCTTACCCTTCAGTTCACAAGATGTATCTTCTCAGTGAATTTTAATTTCAATATCTTGCTATTATACTGTACATAATCCTATCAAAGACTGTCCTTCATGCAACATTTTCAGTGATATATTATCACAGAGACCATTAATGAATGAGCTTCATATCTTACTAATACTGTTTTAGATACTATTTTTATTAATTTTCTAAGCTGTAATTCTTCATACAGTACCTATGTCTGTCTTCTATTAAAGTTGTGTTTTTGATTTTAACATGAGGATTTCAAAGGGAGGCATTAACTTTGTCTTTAAAAATACATTTCAGTTCATAGATTCTAAATGACGATATTATAATGTCTGTGCTTTGTTCTTTCAGACTTTTTTATAAATTCATTTTCATATTTTTTCCCTAGTTTTTGCAAGCAGTTTCCTGTTAAGAAACAAAATTAATTTTTTACAAATGTTGTTTCTTATGGCATGACATAAGGATGGAAGAAAACATATAATCAAAGCAATTGCAGTTTTTCTTCTGAGATATGAATTATTGTAATGAAAGAAAGATAAATATTTATCAGTTTCTAAGCATATGTTACAAGTTAAAACAATAACTTAACACTACATACTGTAAGTTTCTATTAACTAATTTTTCAGATAAATGCCAAATTTATTTATAAGGGACTGCTATTATGACCAATTTGCTCATTTTGCCGTTTCTTTTCTTTATTCTTATGGTTTGCTGTTCAGGTTACTGGAATAAATGCCATTACATATCCTGTGTATGATATTCAGCTCTTCAAATATTTTAAATATGACGTCTTCAGTGCACTGCACTCTCAAAGTTGAAAAATGGCATTGGTTTAGAATCTCAGTTTAAGGGCAAAACATCCTTATTGGCATTTTCAGTACTGATTTGACTCATCTTATACTGTTGTTTAATCTTTTTTACTTATATTAAAGCATTGTGATGATATAGAATTAGTGGCAAATAAAAAGGTCTTTAAAGCTGCAGTATGTATAGAAAAAGTAAATAAGTTACAGACTTTCTGGGGATTATTAAATATACATGTACTCTGCAGTTTAGATTAATAGCTAAGGAATGATGCATCATTACGGTAACATAAACCTATGATATATTTAGCATATAGGGTGCCATCCTGCATAAACAAAACATAGCCCTGTGACTGCTTTGTAAAGATATACATCATTAATCTTTGTACTGAACGTATTATATTTACCTATTTTTTAAGTGAAACACACAACTTCCATAAAATTCAAAATCTATGACCAAATAGTAAGTTGCTTGTGTCGCATACTGCAGATAATTAAATAAAAGTTCATTTGCATAGCAATGTATAAATGTGAAAAATCGAGAAATATACATCATTAAAAAGATTGTGTACAACTTATTTTACCAAAGCTTGCTTAACTCCTGTGAAAAGGATCTGAATACATATGAACATGAACAATTCTTTGCTTGTTATAGCAATCTCATAGTTATGTGAGATTCATTTTTTTAACATTTGACTTTTTCCAAGGGGCACTTCTACAACCTCACAGGTTTCAATGTTTCTATTGATTTTTGTGTCTGGATTTATTGTGCACATATAAGCATCAGAGTAGAGCAGCTCGCCTGATATCTTAAGCAAAGCAACGTGATTTACAAAAGCCAAAGGATTTTACTTTATCTAACGTATAAAAGGGAAGGTGTACACTGATGGCCCAGTTCATCATGGTACTTAAGCACATGCCTAAATGTAAGCATAAACAGCAACGTGTTTAAAGCACATCAAGTGCTTGAGTCCTGGATGAACCGAGGCTTTAATGTAAGCACATTATTTTGGAATCCATTGTCCTAAGTACTTAGTTTTCAGTATTTACCATTTGGCTAGGCATTTCTAATGGATTTTTTCTCCTCGCAGTATATGTAGCTCTAGTCTTTGTGCCTTAGTATGACTGATTTAACTGAGGCTTGTAATGCTGATGAGATAGGGGCATTGCATCTTCATTAAGATAGTGACTTGGCAAAGCATTGAAATCTGTGTTTTACTTCAGGAAACTGTAGAAAATCAACTCTATAGAAGTTAACAGGGTTAAACATTCTTAAAGTTAAGCATATGCTTACATGTTTTGCTGGAGTGGGGCCAACGGTACCGGTTCAGCAAAACATTTAAGTGCATGCTTACATCCCTTTGATGTTAATGGGATTTAAGGTTGAAGATTTACATATATGCTACAGCGATTTGCTGAATAAAGATACAGTGATGACTTGAGGCTTCAGACTGAAACATTCAACGTGGACCCATGTCCTAGTAATTTCCAGCAGATGTGAGGGAATCTAAGTCCCTAGAGATGTTTGGAAACTCCACATTTTATTTCTCTGTTTGTGAGTGAGTGATCACTGTGATTGTGGGTTGAGAAACACGGGACTGCCTGGCCCACTGGAAAGAAGCCTGACTGTGTGTCCTGGAGAGCAGGAGACAGTAGCTATCATGGCTGGGCTGCGGTTCTGGCTCCAGGGCAGCTGGTGGGAGGATGCTGGCTCCGTTATCCGGGCTGAGACCTGCAGGGCTGCGCTCCATGTACTGGGTGGGACCCAAGGGTCTGATTTCACGTGCAGACAGGCGTTATCACTCCAGATCCAATACATTGTCCCTGTCTTTGCTGTCTTGAAGTTAGGTTGCTAATCTAATCATCTGGTTTTCCCCTCTGGTCGTTGGGGGTTCATCCTGTCCTAAAACAGTTGTCAAAGTGAGTGGAATTGATCTCCCTCTGGAGGTACCTGTTTCCCTGGACGGACTGCAAAGAGAGCCTAAATTAGACACATGCATTTTAGACAGCTAAATTCAGTTGACGTAAATCGTACCCTCAGTAACTAACCTTATCTCTGGAATCCAATTTGAGTGCTATACCTTCTTTTTTTTTTTTTTTCAGGATACCATTAAAATTACATTTGAGTGTCCACAAGGAGATTCGTAACAAACATTACAGAGATTATCATCTACTCTGAATACACAGTGCTCATACACTCTGAATATGCAGTAGTTACAGTATCTGAAACACGTTTCTGTTGGGGTCCCACATGAACAATTACCCTGGACAATATTTACTAAATATGTCATTTTTCAGCAAAAGACTTGTTTCTTTTTCTTTTTTTTTTTTTTTTAGAAATCTTGGAGTGTTGGTCTGAGAAAAACAGCAGCTTTCTTTTCTGTGCTTATGGAGTAAAATTATATCTGTCAGAGATGAAAATACCATAATTATGTTTTCTTATAATTTATTCATTGCTTTATGGATCTAAAGCCTTCCAAGGAATGTCACAAATCCACAGAAAATTCTTGAATGCAGCATTTAACAACTTGATTTCTGATGTAGTTGACAGATTCAGATAAACACTTTCAGTTAGCAAATACATAGGTGGTATTTGTTCCCCCTTCCACAGGTGATGGCGGGCTTTTCTGAGAGTAGGAAACAGATTTAAATTGCATCAGCAGCTGAACAGTCGCTATAAATTGGGTGAAGTTTTGCCACTTCAACAGTGGGCCCTACAATAGTCCGCAATGTGAACATCCAGTATGGCAGTATATTAGGAGTTGGACTCAATGATCCTTATGGGTCCTTTCCAGTTTGAGATAATCTATGATTAGTATTAGTATTAGTATTGCCTTTGGCAATATCTTTACTGTATCTGACCTCAGGGTACTCCCAAGATACTCCCAAACATTCATATCTCCCTTAACATGCATTAGTTTTTCTTTTCACTGCTCCTCTTTCAACCATTATTTCTTGCACAAAGGTTGTTTGGTAGGGGGAATTAATGAAGACTGACATTTTAGCATTAAACCATTGCCGAGATTCTTCCTGTAACCTCTTTAATTCATAGTGTAGGAGTTTGTTTTGTTCTGATTGTGTATGCTTTGCAATTTCCATAATAGACTTTCTTTACTGTTAAACTCTCTCTTCCATGAGGAAAACAGAGGAAGTAGCAGATCCCTTCCCATTATACCAATCCAAGGAGGATTGGCATTTCATAGGTGTGTTAGCCTACAGTCAAAATTATTTTAGGAGATACTCTGCTTTCAATATAATTTACAATTTAGAGAGAGAGCTTGCTGAGCCTGAGCAGTTAACGGAAAAAGCTATACCCCTTAGGAAAGACACACATGCACACACGTGTGTTATACAGCCAGTTTTCAGTTTGCAGAGCACAGTGATAGAGTAGCTGAGGAAACACCACAGCTCCTATTCAAACGCCAGCCTAAGAAGACATAGAGTTACTCAGCACGTGATAAGGGGAAGGGTATAACTGTTATTAAAATCAAGATCACAAAATAACTTGGCACCATGGAACAGTAATGGTGATAAGGAGCAGAGGTTCCTCGGGCTCAAGGGCTCTGCAGCTTCTGTTTTATTGTTTGCTGCCTGAACACCAAAGGACCAAATATCCCTTTACAGCTTGATCCTGCTCCTATTAAAGGCAACAAAACCCCTGTTGCCCTAAGCAGGACTGGATCTTTATAACCAATACCTTTTATGTATCTGAGAGAATGGTGTCCTCCGTGTCAGTTCTGTTTAACTCCAATGTGTTTTGTAACTTCGGCTCTTCGCCTTCACGTCTGGTGCTGCGTGAAATTCAATTGTGCCAGGTGTTTCAGCAGTGCTTTACTGATGTGGTCTTCCCCTTGAAATTAATGTCTTTATAATCACACACATTTATAGATTAAAGAGGCATTTGATGAAGTACAATGGACTAAGTTCACTTCTGGCTTTAATGTCATATTCTTACCTCAAGTACAAATATTTTATGTTGTCTTTCCTTATGTCAGTGGTTTTTAATGTGCCCGTAAAATGACATGTTCTATGAGTTGCAAACTCATATTTGTTTTCAGTTAACTCTACTTGTATATCCCTCAGGAGCAGAATTACAGTCATGGAAGCTGATGCAGTGAATTTGGTGGTTTATAAGTAGGAAATACTTAGATTTTGGGGCATGTGCAGCCTTTCATGTACAAAGATCTCATTTTAATATACCTCGGGCTACTGGCTTTACGATTTACAGTTAATTAGGATTCTGATTTGGGTTGAAAATTCCAATACCTATATGCTTTTATACATGCATTTCAGATCATGCTGGCTGAAGCAAATAACTGTGACTGTAGTCAATAAATGAATGTATACCACAGGGAGCAGCCCTTCCCCCTGCCCTCCTCTGACAACCTGTAAGAAAATCCTACTGTGTTCCCAGTTCACAGCAACATCATTTTGACATCACTTTGTGATAGCTAGATTTCCTTGCCTATCATTTAACAAAATGCCAATACCATTTCCTTACTCTTAACAAAGTCTCAAAATCCCTAATATATCCCATATTTGTTCTGCCTGTATTTCATGCTCAGATTAAACTCTTTAGATAACTGAGTTCTAATCTGCATATGTATATGTGACTTTTATTAGCATCAGTCAGCACTGCGTAAGTGTGTGGAGGGGTAAGTAAGGTAACTTCCAAAATACTAATACTAGAAAGAAACTAATAAACCATACAAGTCGGGAATTTAGCATCAGAACTATTTGGTGTTTTTCTTTCATATTGGGATTTATAATAATGCTAGTATATATCCAAAGAAGGGTAATTTCATGTGATTCGAATATTCTTTTTAAAGTACTGATCTTTTAAATAGCTTTTTATTTTCCCTTTGTTGACTCTCCCCCCACAAAAAGCTTTCATACAGCCTCTTCTTCTCTATTAGTTTTGCCTTTTTTAATTGTTGAAGAATCAATATTTTTTCAGTATGTAATCTATGTGGCAAAAAAACCTCAATTAGCTTCAAACGTCAACCTCAGAACTTCTCAGTAGAGTGGGTAAACTTAATTTTGAAGCTGGTCATTAAGATGTCCAGGACTTGGACTGGGCTGGGGCCATGCAGTTTGAACATGGTACAGTAGGGACAGAACTAAGATGCAAAGCCAGGATGCATCCCAGAGAGCTCCCTATGCTGCTCGTATGGCTGCAGAAGGAATGGGAAAGGCAGGAAAAGCAACGTCTGCTGCTGGGAGAGACTACTCTATGTGAGCACTTGTCATCTCTCAGATCCCTTTCCCCATGGAGGTGACAGCTAGAGAGGCTTCACAGTCAAGCAAAGAAGACAACAGAGCTTTAGTTCTTTTTGTAGTACAATCACCTTGCTGCCATAAGTGACTGCAAACTTGCTTATTCCTAGAACGAGGCCATGAAAAAACTCTTGATGACAGTCAGGATTTATGATGGCAGAGAATTACACTGGCAGGAGATTATATTTGGCACAGTATACAGTAAACATATACACTTTTGATCATGGCAAAACATTCTTCTTTAACTTCTTCATTGATAGTAACTATATAATTCTAAAAAAGAGGTGACATAACTGTTGCCATAGAGGCAGGAGAAAACATATTTTGCAAAGGAAAAAATGGGAGATGAAAGGGTTCATTGGGGATGCTGAAATTTTAAAAAACAAACAAATACATTTAGGACCTCGCACCTTATGCACTCATTTTCAGCGGTGCAAATATGGATAAAAACAACTAATATGGAAACTTTTTATGATGGCATTCCTTACTACAGGATAAAAAGTCCACTTTGGTATATAAGACGATAGAAAATTAGTAAAATTCTGTCCCGTTTATAGCAGTTTATGCCTGTTGATAATTCTCTAGCATCAGTATGATGGCAATATGTAAATTCTCCTGCCAAGATTAGGCTCCCACTGCGCTACACTCCATATAAACACTTAGGAGGAGCCCATCCATGCCCTACAAAGATACCTGCTCAGACTGTAAACTTTTAAAAATGGAATTACTCTAATGAGTAAACTAAACATGGGCATACGTTCCTGCAGAATTATGGACTTAGTAAACAGGAGAGACAAAATACAGAAAAACTAACAAAAGAACTGACGGGGGTTGCCCGGGGTCACCTGTCAGGTTAGTAACAGAGATGGCAATAGAATTTATACAGAATCCCTTCCTATGTCCCCATTAGCAAATCATGCCATGGTATGCCTACAAAGTCCAATAAAATAGATACATACTAAATCTATAAACAGCTGAATCGGAGCCATCTCCTATCTAGACGCTATCTTGATAGTAAACGAGTACCTTTACAGAAGTCAAGAGAGCTGTATCTTCTTTCATGTCTGACTATGACTAGAAGTATGTTGAGACAAGTGTGAGAGACAGAAGCAAAAGGAAACAAAATATATTGAGCAAGTTTAAGTTCCTTTCGAAAGTCAATTTAGTTTAAATAAAAGGTACTTTTGAAATAATCTGCTCTTTAATGGTAGAGAAAAACTGCAATGAAACTCAAAGAAATAATGGTTAAAGCCAGAGCTTGAACTTAGAAAGGAAAGAGAGCACAGCTAGTGTTTAAAGAACAAGTCTGCAGTCCAGGATTCTATCCCCATCTTTGCCACTGATGTATTGTGTGTTGGCAAGCACATAATTTACTCCATGTGAGGTAAGTATTATTCTATGCATTAAAAAAAAATAATCGAGGCATATAGAAGTTGAGCACATTTCAAAAAGCTGTTTCTAAGTCAGATTGCCTCCATTTTGACTGTGCAACTTGAACTACCTGTTGTTCAATATTCAGAATTTTGGTGTTCCAGCAGTGCCTTCTGAAGATTAACCCTTAACTTTAATGTGTCTCCATTTACTCAAAAAGTGACTTGCAAGAGATGCTGCAAGTCTACACTGCCAAGGTCCAGATTCTGGATCACTTGCTTTGAGTAGTCTTTCCATTCTCCAAATAGGTTTAAAATAAGAGATTTGCTGAAAAAAAGGTGGAAATCAAAAAAGCCTGTTTTTAGGCAGGCAAATAATTGCATGCAAAAATGGTCTGCCTGCTTTCCCACCAACAAGTGATTAATACAGGATATACCATGGGCCAAATGGCTTTTGCAATGCCCTGGGTGCTCTCACTGGAAGAGTTAGTGACTGTCTCTCAATATTTAAAATCCTGTCCCTTTTAGTTTATGTGTGTGCAACACTAAGGATAGGATTCACAGAGATGTGTAAAATAGGTCAGATGAACTGTGCTCTAAAAGTGCCCATTCCTTTCCATTACCTATAAAGAAATCCTGAGGTCACTTGCTCAGATATGGACATCAGCCCTTCATATCTTTAAAACTAAGTAAAGGAAACCACACCACAAAGGACGGTGTCATTTGTAGCTTTAGAGCAGTACAAATCCTTATAATCTTATCTAAGCCTACTAAGAATACCCTTAAAACTTTCTCAAATTGAATTTATTTTTTTTTAAATTTCTGTTTTGGGTGGGTTTTTTTGGTTTTGATTATTTCTGCTTTTATTGCATCGTATGCAACAAGGCTGGGAGCACCATGGCCAGGGCCTGAGACAGAAAGAGCTGCTAGGCGCATGGGCAGGGTGGGTGGGGGTCCCAGGGAGGCCAGGCAGCCCCTGCAGGGCCTGGACGTGCTGGGGGCTGCACTGTGGAGACACCCAGGAGGAGAAACTTGGTCAGCTTTCATCAGCGTGGAATTCAGTGGCAACTGGGTACAAAAACTGCTGGGGGCCTGGTGTCACCGGGACAGCAGTCCTGCAGCTCACAGTGTAAATGGTGGTGTATTCAGGTACTACGCTTTATTGAACCTACAGATTTGATACTACAGCAACACCAAATTTACTTGCATACATGAGAAAATGCATAGAACTTCTCCACTGTGGAAGCCTCTCCATCACCTGGAGCTTTTCCTCGTACTGCAGGATTTGAAGGATCTCACGTTACACTCGCCAGCGGTCTGCTGTAGACTGCTGTAGACTGCTCTCTAACCAGGGTGGCAGAACAAGCATGTTTAAACACCTTGGTTCTCCCCCAGAGGATTAACCAAGACATATATGCAAGGTGATTTAAGAAAATACAGTGGGCTGTAAGTTGGGATCGGCGTGGAGCAGACATCTAGCTCCTTCTGTCACTGCTGGGAAGACGGGCAAAGTGCACAGCTCAGGGCAGGGATGCTTCAAACTGACACTGCTAGCCCAGCAAAGATCTATGCCTAGAGCCCTAAATCTAATCCACTGCTGTCACATGCAGCCAGGTCTTGTAATTCCTCCCACAATTGTATCAAACTGAGAAATCCCTATGATTTCTTGCCTCTGTGGATCTTTCTAGAACTCTAGGTAATGAGAAAAGTTCTGTTCTCCAGCCTAAATGTGTTGTTGACCAGATTATACCTAATTCTTTCAGCAATACTGATTAAATAATAAAGTTACCTATGTACATAGTAGCATGTGTAGGTATACACTAGTCCTTGGTCATCTTGTTTAAACATGAATCTCAACTGTTAAACCACGTGAACTCTAATAGGTCTAATTTTGTGCTGATTTATGCTATGCAAAGCACCCTTAGGGTACCATGGGGATGTAATTTTGGCCAAGTGACATGCATCAGGAAGGTCAAACTCTCTGGATTTGGTTAGCTTTCTGAAATGCAGTAAGCAGCTATCTTTTTTTTTTTTTCTTCCCCCTGAAAAGCTTTCAGCTGTCCCTACTGGCAGACTTTAAAAGGTCAACAACCCTGCTAATATTGTCTCACACATCAAGCAAGTGATTATAATTATTTTGATACCATCACTAAGAGTAGTTTAACTAACTGTACTCTTTTAATGAATTACATATGTTTGGAATATCAGTGCCTTACAGATGCAATAGGAGCTCTAATACTGTAACCACAACATTTTGGTGAAGTGTTGCTAAATTAAATATTAAAATTCTGTGAAAACAAAAAACGCCAAACAAAACATGAATTCACAGCACAGATAATAAGTGCAATGTATACTGCCTTTGGGAGAAACGTGACAACTTTACAGGAAATATGGGATGCAACTGTCATATTTTATCATTTTATTTTACAGAAACATATAGGAGTAATGTGTTTTAATCTATCGTTTTCAAGGATAAGTGATCAGGGTACTGCAAACTGTTTGCCAGAGGTGACTAAATTTTTTCACAAGACTTTTTTTTTGTCAAAAATGTACAATTTTTGTCCAAGTAAATTTCATAAACAAGCCATATCTTTACCACAGTATTTTTAATAAAAAAATTACCAGCAATGTTATTAAGATCAAACTGAATTCTGTGTTAGACATCTAATTGTCTTTATGGACATGGGCAGAGTAACAGTGACAGAATCAGGCCTTTTGTTGGAATTAGAATTTGCCAGTTTTACAGCCTTTGAATCTGCTGTAATTTTATAGAGAGAAATGGGCAGAGATGAGAACGAGTAAGTTCTTAACTTGTTGTGTCTGTGAACAACATCTGGCCAATGGACCTCACTATACCAGATGTGCAAGAAATTCAGCTCCTTTTGGGAGCTGGGCTTCATCCTTCCAAAAGGCACTGGAATGTCACCACTTAGGCTTGGTTTATTCTAAGAGTACGGGACGTGTGGGGTAGAAACCTCATCATCTACAGGAATTCTTTGGAATATGTTTGATAATAATTTATATTCCACAATGACATAAAGAATGATGAGAAAGGATGCCAGTATAAGCTGATAACATCCCCCAAGTCAAAAAACATTTTGTCCATTTTAATTACTTAGAAGCAGAGCTGTACTACTGTTTCCTCAAACTACAAGGAAATGTATGAGACTTCAGTTGCTTTTATGAATTTGAAGTAAACTGATATTGTACTTTTTTTCTCAGCATAAACCTGTTGTTATTTAGCTAAACCTTGCTTGCTTTAAAATGAATCTCTCTAATGTACCTCCACTGAAGATATTTTACAAACTGATTTACCGATGTATGCAGTCAAATTTTCAAGGACGTTTTCAAAACAACTTACAGTTGCATCTAGACAAGTTCACATCTGCATTTCTGGGTATTATCGATTCCGTGAGTAATTAACAGGCCTTTGAAAGCCCACATGAAGACGTTCAACCACACAGGAGGTAGGAGAAGTTATACCAGATATGACTGAATAATTTCTGTTGGAAGTAAGGTCAGAACTGGGTGGTTAACAGATGCTAATATACGAGGTGAAGACTTACAGATATCTTACGATGTGTATATACAGATATATGTATTGCCTGTAATTCAGGAATTATCTTGAGATTGATTATTATATGAAATGCATTGTTTGAATATATGAGACCTTATTTGAAGCCCGTTACAGTCAATAGAATGAGTTGGCTTTTGTTCAAGCTTTTAAACTGGAGAAAAGTCTGTGGGAACTCAGAACAGCTGCAAATTCACATTGACCCACTGTCACATTATGACAGAGTTCTTTAACAGATAATGGCCTTTTCCATTAAACAATTTCTTTGAAGAAACAATGGCTTGTTTTATTGTGATCCTTTCTCCCTGTATATAATTATTGTTAACCGAGTGTTTCTTTTATACTAAGGCCTGTATGGAAAACTGCTTTTCACAAACTGTGATCCCTTATGCATTTGAAAGTCCATCAAGTAGATGATGTTTGGAGTCTTTGATCAAGGAATTGAGCTCATCTCCTTCAAATTGACAAAAATTAGCCAATTAATTTCATGTCATGTCCTCAGCAGTAGCTGCTTACATCATGTTTTTACATGGAGCAGGGTGTTACCAATAACTTGTCACAGAAATATGAGACTGCCTAAGAAAGCACATTTGTCACCAAGTGAGAACTAAGCATCTACAACCAAAACCTGAGTGTGGCTAACAGATATTAAAGCAACTAAATGAAAAGCCTTGTGTTAAAGTTTAGGTCTTCTTTAAGTTACAGTTCACATCTTGAAGGGATGTATAATTGGAGAACAATTCTCAAGTCCTAAAAGGGTAAAAAGATGTGGTTTGTTTATTGTGAAAGGCTGCTATTCCAACTACTAATCTTTCTGTCCTAGGAAGCGTCTTATCCTCTTTTCTGTGTTGGAAAGCTGCCTAACAAATGTATTTTCCAAGACAATGAAGGAAGCAGACCTCTATTCTTTCTTATCAATTTAATCTCTTTCATTTAGCTGACAATGTCCTCTTGTAGGCTAGGTCTCTTTCCACATGAATTACTAAGTGACAAGTTACTTTTGCTTTTTCCTTTGTTTTTTTTTTCCACACCAGAATCCTAAAATGCAATAAAAAGGATTATTAGTACACACATTATTTTTAACCATAAAAATACATAATAGAGACAAACTATTCAGTGCTCTGTTACTGTAAAACTTGCATAGATTGTTATTGCAATCATAATTATTCCTGGCATTTTATCATGCAATATTTTCACATTCCTCTTTAATTAAAAAATTACTCAGAGCAGAGTACAGAGAAACCTGGTGTCTGTTGGTTTTTCTGTAACAAATTCACTTCTAAATCATGATTAAATCAGAAAGAATTTAAGATTTTGTCACTGAGCTGAATTAATTACAAATCATATATCTCTTTCTGGTTCAGTTTCCCTTTTTGTAATGCTCTCACCATTTTGTAATGCAGTTTTTTTAAACCACAATCTTGATGTAGGAGGAAGTTGTCAATGTTAAGATACTGTCCAGATAAACCATCTTGGGAACAAAAGAAATTACTGTCTAACTACTAAAAATAAAATGTGGGTAAGAACTCTTCATTCTACCTGTTTAACAACCTTACTCTAACAATCACTAGGAAATGTGAGAAAGAAAATTTGGAAAAAAGCCATTACAAGCAGCAAACATTATTATTAGTATAAAAAGACATAAAATTACAATCCTATGACATAGAAATAATTTAATGACCTTCATAAAAAAAAGCATTCTTCCCCTCTCCCCCCCCTCCCCCCAGCACGAAAACAAATCCTGATGAAACAGAACTCAAAACTTCCCTTCTGTGGCAGTGGAAGCCTTTTTTTTTTATTTTTGAAGTTAATCCAAAATGACCTGGAATGAAAAAGGCATACCTCCCACTAACTATAGATGCAAAGGCTCAGAACAGACAGCAATTTTGACATTTTTAGTTAGAAATTTTTCCCTGAAAAAAAAAAAAAACACTTTAATGCTTACAGAGTGCATGGTATGTCAGCTTCCTGCATTCATGGCCATGTGTTAAGATGACATTTTGTCTGCTAGACAGTGTGATATCCCTGCAGAGGCACAAGTGCCGAGAAGAAGACGCTGAGGCTGTCCACACGCATAAGCACTACTTTTCCTGCAGAGATGTTTACCTCTGTTATCATCAGTCCTGGCTGAGACCACTGGCCTTTTGCACCAGCAAGTGCCTCTTGCTCTGTGCCTTGGAAAATGGCTGAGGAGAAATGGGGTAGGCGTGGGCTCCTGTAGTTGTTGTGCTGTGACGTGAACCACATTGTCAGTCGTTACGAATTCAGCTCATCGATGTTACTACCCACAGAAAAGGTCAACTGAACAAAGAGAGGCCAATGAACTGTGTACGTCTCATGTAAACCCTTTTTTTTTTTAGATTTAAATGGGATATAAAGAATATACATAGGACTGCCTGGTAAGCAGTGTGAAGGTCAACACAGTGAGCTTCATTGCCTGAGAACCAAGCAGCTAAAAGGAAGAAACAATGATGCCAAACAGTTGCAGTCTCAGAAGGGAGAGCGGAACTTGAGCATGAGGAGGGAGCCCAGGCTGTATCTGTCATGGATAATATCAGGGAGCAAAGAGAGACTCCCTTTCCCTTCCCTGCCCTGTGGTAAAATCTTGCTTGCAGAATAGTATTTCCCTTGGTGCAAGATAAAAGAGCTTTGCCCAACACACACCGGTTACGCAAGGAAAAAGTTTTGGTTGAGATGAGAATAAAGACAAAGTGAAATAGCACAGCATCATATTCAGTCTTCCAGCAAATGCATGAGGACAGGGCGAGTTACGATCAGCCTTGACTGGAGCCTGGGCTCTCCATTTTGCTGAATTCTTTAGCTAACACCAGAAAGCGTATAGGGTTCCTATTTACATAAATTAGCTAGCAGTTTGTTGTCAGAAAAGATGAGTAAGGCTTTGTGGAGGCTTCCCAACCAGTAATTCTGTTTTCATTTTGCATCAAAACTTTTCAACAATTTTGGGGAAAAATAAAGTTAAAGAAGAAAGCAGTAATTCACTCTCACTTGCCATTTGCTTGCATCAAAACTCTGGGGCATTGCCTGCCTTTTGATTCAGTTGTTCCCTTGGCATGGGAATATACTTGAACAAGTAGGAAATATAATGAGAAACATGCTTCCTCATGGTATTTCCAATTGGAAATAGCACAAGGAAAAAATGCTTTATCACCTTATTCCCAAACAGAAATCATCTAAGAAAGCTTGTTCCTCACAACATTCCCTGATTGCTTAAATAGGTGGACACACAGTGGGGGAGCCATCGGTGGGCTTCGCTGGCATGGGAAGTGATTCAGTTGCCCTGGTAGCTCACTGCTGCTCTGGAGAAGTAGGCGGTACACCCGAGAAACAACCTGAATTCACATCTAAGACGAATCATACAAAGTGAAATAAGCCTCATGACCCAAGGTCTCAGGGGGTCTACTTCAGAAAATTGTCATGATGCCAGCAGAGAGAGCGTATTAGAGGCTAGAACCGAAGAGTCAGAGAAGCAGACCTCCTGCAGCCAGTGTGTCTAAAGCTATGAGTATTGTTGAAAATCAGGGTTGATTCTCTTCTCACACAAGCTTTATTCAGTGTAACTATTGATCTGTTTGGTATAAGAGAAAAGCAACAGGCTCGTAATATCTTAAGGAAAGGAAATTTCTCAAATATATACATTCAAGGTATGCACCAATATAAACCAGCAAGAAAAATCGTATCAACCACATTCCTTATTGGAATTAAATTGATGAAAACAGCTTGAGAGTCACTCTAGTTTGGGAAGCAATCTGCTACCATCCCATCAACTTTGAAAAGGGGTTATTTTTGTTTTATTATTGATATTGGGGAACTGGTTTAGGATATACCTTTTTTAAAATACTGAAATATTGATTGGCTTTATTTGTATCCATTTGTCTTTCTCTTGTCACTGCTTCAACAAAGAGTCCAGGTAAAAAGCACCTGGCAGTAAATTTTTGGGGAGGTATTTGCACACATTCTGCTGGGCAAATCTATTAAGTCTGTTTTCACTGTTATCCTAATGATTAAGTTTTGGTTGTTCACACTGTTATTTTGAACCCCACCTTTCACTATCTCCCAATTGCCCTGGGACATAGTGGAAATTAAGGAAATGCAGAGGAAGTTGCAGGTTTCTGTCGCGTTTTTTTGGCCCTGGTAGAACTTCGGGCAGCTCCAAACCCACTCTAACTCCCTCCACTACCACAGTGCAGAAGTAGTGAAGTTAGGCTCTATCAGACCTCCAGGACGTTGTCCTGGTAATGTATCCTTTCCCAATGTCACAAGTTCTGTCTTGGTATCCTTAGCAAAATGGGATAATTTGTTATTAATTAATTTATTGCATTATTTAACCTTTGTAATGCTGTGATCCAAACCTATGTTTCCCAAACTCTTTACATGTATCTTAATTGCTACCTTCCAACTTCAGACATATTAAGTTGCCCTTTAACTCAGAAATTTCTAAAAGTCACACGAAGATTTCTTTAACCCAACATTTAAAAACTAAACAACACCAAGTTACTGTGAAATCAAGGAGGTCCCAAATCTCTCAGTGAACTCATCAAAACGTCATCCTTACGTATTAAAAACACATAGAAAGAGTGCTCTATGACAGAAGTATGTGACAAAACTCTTTATTTAACCTTACTTATGGATTTAACAAATTTTGCAGCACTGATTTTGACCAAGAAATATGGAACAATAAGCTGGGGGAATTACCTCCATGATATTAAATGTGTTCCTGTTTGTCAAGTATTCTGATAAATAGTATACATAATTTTATAAAAAGATCAAAATTAGAAATCGCCTGTTTAATTTCTTTCCTTTGTGTGAATACACATGAACTCCACAAAAATGTAAGCTTCCCGCCTTATGTTCACAAAACTGGTTTTCATCCCATTGCATTGTCTATTTGAACATGGCCAGGGAGGCAAAATGCTGTAGGTGCTCTGGGTGGAAACTCCAGCAGTGTCTGCTCTGCTATAGCTGATTTGTATCATCAGGCAATTCCAGAGGGGCTTTATAGTGTGGGTGGTTGGCCAGTAAAGGATTTTTGTTATGGAATCGCTTTGCTGGAACGAGTTTGCATTAGTAGCTCCTGCACCACCCTGTATTTCATCACCACACTGGAGTAATAGAAAGAAGAGGGCACTTCAGGGTTGCTTTAGGGCAGAGGGCTTCGGCAAAACGGAAAGAGGAGTGAAATAAATGAAACTGGTATCTGTTCTGGTTAGTGCTCGTCAATGTAAGATTCCTGGGGATGCATGTCAGTTGTATGTTAAGGGCTGTTCCTGTTGAACCTTTTGCACCAGGCAAGATGCCTCTGAGTCAGAAGTGCCAGAAGCCCCATTCAGACATAGCAGGAAAGAAAGGCTGTGTGATTTTTTATCTTGTATTGCTAATGGAGTCCTGCTTTTCAAGTATCTCTGATATACTTTGTTAACAAAATTTCCAGAAAAACTTCTAGAGAAACAGTTTGCATACAAAAGGTCAATCTCTTGATATCCTGTGTTTGCAAACTATGCAAGCCAAAAGTTTCATAAAGAATAGCCTTCTTGTAATATGCACTGTGAATATCAACCAGGCTTTTTAAACAGTCTCAGCAGCCCCACCAGCAGGATGCCCAACCCTACTGAACGATCCTCCAGAGCAAACAGATGTTTTAAGCTACTCAGATTTATTAGGTTTTGAAAAGCTTATTAGAAGAAGCTAAATAAATGTTAAATTTTTACAATCTAGTATGTAATCATATACAAGTGCATTACAATAAACTTGTCCTCCCCCCCACCCGATTTCATCATTGGAATGGAAATTATAGTGTTAGCACTTAGGAGAGAGAGTTGCATCTGCATGCACTGAGAGGAAGAGTTCACATAATGGTTTGTAAGGCATATCAAATTTATTCTGTGAGGTGGATAAAGGTCTTTTAAAGGTCTTACTCCACTTGTGGAATGAATTTCTTATCATGTATAAATTCTGTGTAAAACATTTCTTTTTCCAGGATGTGGTTTGTTTTCTGAGAGGGGAGAGAGAAGCTAAATATTTCCACTCCTGTATAATAGAAAATCCTCCGATTTCAACAAGATCACACCCTGAGTGGTTAGTTAATATTGGAAACATAAAAAGGTACACTGTTCTGAAAGATCATTTCATTCCAGCAAAGCTTTTCTAACCCAAAACTGAGTGAATAATTTTGCAATAAAAGAATAGCCAAAGAATAATGGCAATTTTTAGAGGAAAGTAAGTGTAATTTTGGGAAGCAAACTTGAAGTAAATATAAAAATGTCATAAATCATATTTTAAGAAAACACTCAGAAGCTGTTTTGTGTTTGTTCATAATCACATTTCCTTTGCTGAAGAATTAAATGTTTTGAATTATATTTCATATAAGAAGCTTACGGAACACAGTAAAGGGCACATTTAATTTTTTCCGAGAAAAAGTGAAACAGATAATCTGATAAAACAGCATCAAACTTCTTCCAAGGACAGCTTAGGACATTAGAGTGATTCAGTAATACAAGCCCAAAACACCGTGATGTCATGAAGAGGGTTTCCATTGGCTTCAGCAGGCTTCCGGATGGGTCCACAATGATTAATGAAACTGCTGACAGGGGAGGTTATTTAGCTGGCATGCTTGCTGCTCTATGCCATCACCCCTCTTCCCAAAGTGAGCTGGATCCCCTCACTATGCGAAGTTCTCCTATCTGTGATGCCCTCTATATGTGTCCACAAAGACAGGGGGTCTGGAGGGTGCTGAAGAAGCCATTCTCAAGTGGTCAGAATGCGGGGATCACCCCCTCTGCTCTGAGGAAGGGTCTGGACATAACAGAAGCAATTGCTATAAGTCAATTTGTTGATTGTGGTGTCAAATGAAGGCTGACGCCTATAGCTCCAGACTTGACTATTTTTAAGTAATTAAATGAGGCAGTTGCACTTTTCACAACCATTAGGAGACAGAATCTGCTCTTTCGTTTATGAGAGGAGTCATAGTTATTTTCTTCCTGCACGTTCAAGTCCTTCGAGTAGCTGTATCCTACATTTCCCCTTTTTAAGATGGCAATAGCACGGTTCCACACTATTAAAAATGCCACATTCTACCTCAGGCCAGCAAGTAAAATAATTCTTGCATATAGTTTTCAACATTTTTAAATTGCATTCGGATTATTTGGGAGATATGGCCACACAGTTATTACT
This sequence comes from Aptenodytes forsteri, assembly GCF_000699145.1. Classification (NCBI taxonomy): domain Eukaryota; kingdom Metazoa; phylum Chordata; class Aves; order Sphenisciformes; family Spheniscidae; genus Aptenodytes; species Aptenodytes forsteri. Next base: position 7,605,926 of record NW_008796110.1, on the reverse strand, counting down.
ATCACTATTATTTTTGTTACTTATTCATATTTATGATGTTCTTTAGCAAAATATTCCGGTTCAGTCTTCTCTGGTTGAAGAGACATGGCCACAAGTTGTTAGATCACTACTATATTTAGGAATGCACCTGGGTTTGTCATCGACACCGAGCTATTAGCAGATGGCGAAGCAATTGGATGATGGCGTGGCCTTGGCAACTCAGGACTTTATCGCCTTCCAACTGGACTATAACAACATGATCTATCTGGCATGAAAATTCCAGTCTTTAGGAAATTACAGTTAGTACAGAGCACAGCAATAAACATTTTCATCAAAATGGGATGCTTTCTGTGGCAGCCTTGTCCTCTGATTACCATGCTGTTTATCCATTGAGTATTGCATAAAGTTAAGATTTCATGCTTATCTGCCAGGCCTAATTTGAGGGCTGTAGATGCTGAGTGAATTTATATATATTTCAAGATCTCAACCACTTTCAAATACTGCTCTCTCCAGGTATAAGTAAGTGCTGTGTTATGAAAATAAGGCTTTTTTGTTTGGTGCAGAGCGATTTTTTTAGTACTAATCAAGACCATTTCAGATACTTCCAGTCCAGTTGAAAGACATAGTTTTTCAACCTTCACTAATAGACCTACACAGCATAAATGTGCCTCCCTATGGGTTCTCCAGCATCCCTAAAAATGCAGAAGAAACCTCTTATGACAGTTCTTAGCAATGCTGCTTTAGGCATTATTGGACGGCTCACACAAACCTGAAGAGACCTAGGCACAACGGGGCTGTCCACGGAGCTAGTTCAAACACCAGAAACAGCGTGGCCACGTTAATTTGTTCTGCCTGGGCTAACCAGCCCTGCCGAGACGCCCCTGTGTTAGCCTGTACGGAGCACTGCATTGACATGGCTCCCGGACCCCGCTTTGTGTGCAGCAGGTCGTTCAGAGCCGGGCTGGATTTCTCTCCGTTCCACTGCCTTGTGCGCTGCTGACACACCCAGTGGTGCCTCCGCAGCAGTTTAGTAAGTGGAATTACCTCAGTGTGACTTCCCCCTTGTTCTTACCATATCCATTCAAGGTAAAAAGAGATCATATGCACACATTATGTCAGCAAATTAGAACACCAAAACCCCAAATGGATCACTTATCCCTAGTAAACTGGCACACTCAAAATCCCCTAAACATGACAAATTGGTAACTGTATCATTCGATTGGGATGCAAGCTTTCCATTTCATGAAAAATTCCACAGCTCCTCAATAATTTTCTGTTCTAGAACAGAGTGTATAGCAAGGAAAAGGGCTGTTATGAACAAAAAATACTTTAATTTTCTAGGAAATAAAAATGTTAAAAACTGCATAGGTCATGTGAAAAGGTTTTAGTTCACTGTTGATCTTTTGCATATTTGTAGTTACAATGAAGTAGGAAGTTATGACAAGAAGAAAAGTCAAAATTGTTCAGAAAACCTTGAAATCAGTTGTGCATAGTTGAAATATATCGTACATATTGTTGAAGCATCTGTATGCTTCTTTGAAGAGCTATATAAGAACTTTGCAGTTTTCCCTTGGAAAAGAACTCTATCAAAAAATTCTCATCTTGGTCTAGCAACAAGTTTCCACTGTTTCTTTATCAAAACAAGTACATAGTGTACACTTGCACTGTGAGTGATCTGACCAGATGATAGACACCCCTCTGTGTAATTTTTACAAAATCTGTTTACTAGACTGATTAAATTATTACCTCTTCCAATTTTTTTTTTCTCTCAATCCTCACTTGGAACTACAGTTCCTCATTGGAACTGCCAAAGTAGGAGGTGAAAACTTATGGCTTGCTTTGTTCTCGAGTCTTGCCTTTTCCCTCAGCTGTGAATTTTTCCTTTCTTCATGGGAAGTTTAAAGTTGTGGTTATTTCTTTTATTATGTCTTAGGTTAGATTTATAAGAATGTCCAGAATTTCCCATGGTTCCCTAGAACTCATATCCTTTTTTTGCCTAATTTCCTCTGCCTTTTCCATTTTTTTATCAGTATGAAATTAGTCTGATTTCTGTAGTTATTGCTAGAATCTTGCTCTTGACTTGGCATGATTAGGAAAAACTGCTTCACCATTATCCTTTTGGTCTGATGCAGTTTTTAAACCAGAATTGAATGTATGGAAGACTGCTGATAATCTGATCTTCCACTTACAGAATAGTTTTGTGTGCTTCTCTTTCAGTAACCATGCTAGAACGCCAGTTTAGGCAGCCCTTAACCTCCCTCACTCCTGATGTGGTGAGCTGGATGGGGAATGGATGACCCATTCAGAATAAAAATAACCTAGCAAAAAGGAAAAAAGGTGTGTGAGGTTTTTTCTTGGGCTTTTTTGTTTGTTTGTTTGTTTTGTTTTGTTTTGTTTTCTTAAATGTAGAACAATTTTGTGTGATACATTCCAACAGGTGTTTTCTCTTTCCTTCCCCACTCTCTCAAGGCAGTCCTTGCTGGCTAGCTTGCCTTGATACGCCCCGATGCATCTCATCACATATGATCACTGTGTGCCAGAGCCCAACTGGGACATAAGGAATGTGATATTCAGAGGTTCCTTGTGTCAAATGAGGAGTTTGGTAGTTAAATCTGGGATGCATGATATTCTGCACATCCAATTAGAGTAGAGGAGGTGTGGATATGGGGGAACGAACAAGAAATGTTAATTAGCTCCCTAATGTGAAATATCAAACAAGGGGGTGCTCAAGATGGTGTCTTTGTCCAAGAATAAGGAGTTTCAGTATGGCTGGGATTCATATGCCAGATGTGCATATTGTAATTTTGTAACCAGGTCAGCCCTTCAGTTGTAAGTGACAGACATGTTCAATTCTTTGGAAAAATAAATAGTCTTTTGTACAATAGCCTGGTTGTTAGAGCAGCCATCTAAGAGGCGGGTAACCTGAGATGCATTCTCTGTTTCAAGGCAACTAAACCCACAACTCCTGCAAACCACAGTATAAACTTCAGAGAATATTCTTGAATGCAAATGGCCTTAAAGGAGAGACAGTTACCTAGCTGTTATGCGCATCCGAGGATGGCAGTGCTCTTCAACCTAGCAGAATTTCTCATACTTAATGACTGTTTCTTGAATAAAAGTGTGGGTATCTGCAGCCTCTCAGATCTGATACCAGTTAGGTGGAGAGGTTTTGGAGATCACTCTCTTAATTGCCTGAATTTGCTCAAATTGTGTTTTTGAGCATCTAAGTGCTATTTTGGAGGTCATCTGGCTTCATCAGTAGAAATCCAGGTTTTACCATTAGGCAAAATAACATAATTCTCTTGACACTTCATAATGTGCTTCTTTTTAACAGCCTGGGCTCCTGTATCGTTTTGGAGAGTCCTTTAGTTAGAAACATCTGATAGTAGTCCCTAGGCCCAGAGCAAAATCACACGGATATTCATCAGTTGAACTTCCACATTAGATTTTTCTGTCAAAAAAAAAGCATCTACTCAGCTTGCTTGTCTGCTTTCAGTATATCCACTACTCATGGCACTCAGATAATGAAAACCTGCATTGTTTTGCTATTTTGTTGTATATCAAGTGATTTGGGGCAGCTACTTCATAACTGCCCATTGAACTGTTTCATTTGAACTTACCTGAGTCGGAAAGTCCATGTACAATCTGCAGCTATCATTGCCAGTTCTTGAAGACTAAATTTTTTTTAAATGTCCAAACATTTGGGCACTAAGTGCTTTATCATGAGTTCTACAGAGTGTAGAGCTTGTGGGGAACAGTTTGATCACACAGGCTGACCTCTTGTTTAAAAAAGGATGATGGACTTTTCTGAAATAAAACCTGTTTGAAATACAGCAAATCCTTAAAAAAATGCAACATTATTGAAAAATTCCTCAAAGAATCCATAGAATTCTTTGGTACATTGTTCTAGTAGCTCATTACCCCCACTGTCAAAAAAATGCACCTAATTTTTAGCCTAATTTTGTCAAGCTTCAATTTCCAGCTATTGGATCTTATTACACTTTTGTTAGCTCGATTGAAGAGCCATCTTATTATGAAATTTCTGTTTCCCATGTAGGTATTTAAGGACTGTGATTAAGTTATCTCTTGATAAATTAGTTAGCCCAAGTCTCTTGAATCTTGCACTGGAAGATACATTTTTCACTCTCATTTTCCAGGCTTTTCCCTAAAACCTCTATAACTTTTCAATGGATTTCCTTAATTTTAGAAAGCTGAACTGGAAAATATTTAAATAGTAGATATGTTAAAAAAACCCAACTTCTTATCTTCTGCTTCTTAAGTTACAACATATGTAAACAAGGATTTTATTAACCCTGTAAAATAAAATAGAGCAGCCTGAGAGTTCCAGGATGCAGATCCAATATGAGGCCAATCTTCACAGTCATTTGCTGGGTAAAAAACTGACTGGACGGCCGGGCCCAGAGAGTTGTGGTGAATGGAGTTCAATCCGGTTGGCGGCTGGTCACGAGCGGTGTTCCCCAGGGCTCAGTACTGGGGCCGGTCTTGTTCAATATCTTTATCAATGATCTGGATGAGGGGATCGAGTGCACCCTCAGTAAGTTTGCAGATGACACCAAGTTGGGCAGGAGTGTTGATCTGCTCGAGGGTAGGAAGGCTCTGCAGAGGGACCTGGACAGGCTGGATCGATGGGACGAGGTCAACTGTATGAGGTTCAACAAGGCCAAGTGCCGGGTCCTGCACTTCGGCCACAACAACCCCATGCAGCACTACAGGCTTGGGGAAGAGTGGCTGGAAAGCTGCCCAGCAGAGAAGGACCTGGGGGTGTTGGTCGACAGCCGGCTGA
>NW_008796110.1:7591511-7600627 GCF_000699145.1 Aptenodytes forsteri | reverse complement strand
GACGGTTGGACTCGATGATCTTAGAGGTCTTTTCCAACCTCAATGATTCTACGATTCTATGATTTTTTTCTCTTGGAGTATGATCTGCATTTTTCTCGTGTGTATGATTTGCTATTTAGCTATTTCCAAACATTTATTTATTTAATATATTTATTATTTATTTATCTGAACAATTAAGCAATGCAGTTTGCTATTTTGTACCAGTGACCTACTCTATGCAATGTTTACCATTCGTTAGGGTTTAGTATTATTATTTTTTGACATCTAGGCCTTTGCTTGTAACTTTAGAAAGTCTCAGGACACTGTGGAGATAAGTCAAATACCCTATTCAAGCTTGCATCTATTGAAAATATTAGTGTTCTCAACCAAACTTATAAGTTCAACAAATCAGTTTGCCAACATCCGTTTTCCACAAATGTTTGCCAATTAGCATTTACTGTAGCTTACTATTGTTTATTTTTATTGCACTAATTCCATGTCTGCTGTTCCATGAATTGGTCCAAAGTAGAGACTCTTCCTCTGTCTCCTGAGAATGGGTTGCCTTTTATAGGTCATTCAATGTACAGCAAAAGCCAGTTTTCTGATTTATAAGTTTCTTGTAATCTATTAATTTTTTTTACCTGTGTTTTACCCAGCCATATGCAGCCCCAGTCTAAGTGGACAATGGGTAAAAAGGGCTTCCCAGCTCTGTGGCTTCAGCAGTGGCATGTGATGCAGGCAGTCACTCCACAGCTACCAGTGCTAATAGGATGCTGAACTCCTCCTAGGTAGGCCTGTTGATGACTGCTGTTATATCTCACCTCAGCAGAATGTGTACCAAACCTGTGTATCTCCCTACAGCAGCCTTTACCATTCTCTGTTGGTCAGCATCGTTACACTGAATCTCTCTATTTTCCTCTCAGAAGTTCAATTGCAAAATACCTCCTCTGAAATCCTCAGTCAATTACTTCAGAACATATGTCATCTTGCTTCTTGTATCCCAGATGAAACAGAGAAAGTTGTCGAGACCCTGGAATTAAAAAAACCCTGCTCTCTAGGCTGGTTTTTAAGCTCACTCTAATGTCCCCTGCCATGTAGACAGCTTCTCCGAGACTGAAGGAAGATTGCAGATCAGTGCCTTTTCTTTCCTATAAACTTCTCCTCGTCTGATTTTGGCTGAACATTTCACCTTTCTGTGCATTTTTGGGTTTGCTCTACAGCCATCCAATCGTGGTCTTGATTGCAAATAAAGTGAAGGGTATAGTTCAGGTAGCTTCCATTCTCTTTCAAATACCTTTGAGTTCTTTTCTTCATGGGTTTTTAGAGCCAAATCTTCCAACTAGAGACTGTACCTGGCACAAACTATCCCTGCACTTTTAATATCCTTGTGGTCTGGCTTATCAACTCGCTAGAAAGAATTCTGTTTCAGTGAGTGATTCTCATTTGATCATGGATCTTATTCTGTCCCATCTCAGGCTATTTTCTGAAGGCATATTTGCCATGGACTGAGGAATATTAGACTGTGGCATGACATAAAAATAGAGATTGAATGGTATTACAGAACATTACTTCTTGTGTAGATTATTACAGAAAGGTATAGAGATTTAGTTGAAGGACTATTAGTAGCTGTAAAAGTCTCATGGCTAAATGCTTGTGCAAGGATTAGGAAGTTTGCAGATTTTTATATTTTATTGAAGGGGCTGTTATGCAGTACCACACAGCAAAGCCCTCTTTTTTTACAGAATAGGCATAACATAGGCAGCATTAGAGGAAATTGCCTTCCTTTTTCCCAACTGAGAGCATCCATGACATTCTGCAGTGACCACTTTGAACCAGGAGAAGGTATTCACCTCTTATCATTCAAGGCCAGCTAAAAATGGAGAGAAGATAAACATGGAGAAGCTTCTCCTGGCAGGTCCCTTCCTCTCTCTTTTCTTCAGCAGCATTATGAAGTGAGCAGTATGAAAGCTGAACAGAATGAACGTAAAGGTAATCAGGTTCTTGCACTTCTCAGAGGAAAAGGTAGGTGCATTGTAGTCTCAAAGTGAGATTCTACCCCCACAAAAGGTCTGGGATTCATGGGAGATGGTGCAAAAGAAGGGCCCTGAGATGCCTCTCCATTGGGCTAAAAGCAATTTTTAGTAATGAATGGGAGCAAATGCTCATCCTCCATGTAAATGTCCACACCCAGCTCAGACATTGCTTCGGGGACCACGGCTGAAGGGGACAAGGAGGGGCTGGAGGCAGAGTGAGAGAGAAGCTGGTCATCCACTCTTTGTGACAGGGTATTTTGGAGAAGTGATTTTGGTGAAGGAGAAGCTCAAGATCCTGTGAACTGTGAAAGAAAGATGGAAAAATCTATGTCTTGACAAAAGAACCAGAAAGGAAGATCAATGGGCTTTGTGAAGTGACGTATGTGGCATGGGAGGCAATGCAAAAGAAGAATAGCACTCATTTTCAGGTAGCACAGGGGTCAGTGAAGGGAACTGAGCCAAGGGCTGTTGGTCTGTGTAGTGAAGATGGGTTCAGCATGAATGGAGAGTTCTCACAGAGAGGATATGGGATTGAGTTTAATTAGGAAAGTACACATGAACAGTCTGTAGGTGAGGGAAAGGTATAATAGCAAACCTCCTCATCTGTTTTGCACTTATCACTCCTTTGATACATTCACAGAAACAAACAGCAGTGGCAACTAGTAGCAGCAAAGGTGTTCAAAAGGGTCCAAATTAAAACCAAACCAAAGCAGCAATTTAACAACAAATTAATCTTAAAGAGATATTGTTTTGTTTTGTATTGTGCAAAGGATTCACACTGAAAGCCAGAATAAATATGCCAGCATCTATTTCAGAAGAAATACATAAAAATTACCTTTGAGCAATAATTGCTTTATTTAAATTATATTTACTGGGTGTTAAGTTCTAACTAGGGCTTTATAATTTAATTAAATATGAAATTATTTTAATGTTACATTCCCAAAATTGAGGAAAGTATTGGGGAAATTGATTAGAAACTAGAAAAGTAAAAAGCAATGAAGGCTCAAACATTAAAAGAGAAATTAAAGTGTCATATGAAATCTCATTTTTTCTGATACTGATTCCATTCATTCACAAAGGATGACATTTAAGGTGTTGCTAATAAAATGAGCATTTTAAAAGGCTATAAAATAATGTAGCATTGCAAAATTGTAACAGATTACTAAGTTTTAAAAACTCATTTGGTACACTTAAAAAATACTGCATCTTTTTCTTTTGTTTCTCTTCACAGAAATGGCTGCTGTTCATATGTCAACAGAAATACTGAAAAGTAACTCAAGCTTTTAGTCTGTAGCTCTGATAACATCTCATTTTGCTTGCAACAGGAGATGCAGTGGTACTCTGCAGTAGAAGGAGCAGTAGTTTACTTCATCAAATACTATATGATTACATGGGGTATTAAAATACAAAAATCACTGTGCTACCCATCATAATACGTTATTCTCTGATTGGACTTTGGACTGGCTTGAACCTCTTTTTTTTTAATATAAAGTTTCTGCCAAAGTCACCTGAATGGATGAAACATATTATTACAGCTTTTGTGAACATAAACTGTGCTTGAAAACATGTATATTTTAATTTGAAGTCCAAATTCTGTGGATTTACCTTACTCGAGTTGCGCCAGCCCATGGAACCGACTAAAGTAACTAGAATTTGGCCATACGTTTGGCCTCACACAAAACTGAAAAGCATACCACAAAGAACTGTGGTTTTAAGTCTGCACAGTTATGCCACATTCTCACCTTTATGAGGCATGGCTTGCAGCCATGCAGAATGAAGAATGTGTGGAGATCAGGAACCCATGGAAAAATACTGCTAAACCCATAGATCTGGGGCCAGTTGAGCATAAACATTGAAATTTTAACCTGAAACATTTTACTGAAGCAGGCTTCAAGTACAGCGAAAAACATAATGACTGAAAGGTTCTGTGTGATGCCAAATGCTGTTGTTTTCAACAGCAATGACAAAATAAAAAGCTCAGGTGGTTACCTTCTTTCTTTTTGCAATTTTTCAGTTCTTTCCTTCTCCTTTTTCTCACTTTTTTCATCTTGACAGTGGAAAAGCAGAGAAAAGATTGAAACAGCAAAATAAATAATATCCGTGAGGAGCACTTTTGACTGGCTCAGAACAGTGGGTCTCATTGCACCACTGTTTCTGTGAACTCCTCGGATCTGTGGCTTTATGACGGTGCTGTTGAGATTACCTGGAATCTGCAGAGAAGCTGACAATGCATTAGTCAGTAATAATATCAATATCGGTATCTGGCTTTGCCATGGGATACTTGCTGCACACAGATCACTTCTCCCCAACTTTGGTCTGCACTGCGAAGGTACATGCTCCTCTCCCAGTCATAGAATTATAGAATCATAGAATCATTAAGGTTGGAAAAGACCTCTAAGATCATTGAGTCCAACTGTCAACCCAACCCCACCATGCCCACTAAACCATGTCCCTAAGCGCCTCATCTACTCGTCTTTTAAATACCTCCAGGGATGGGGACTCAACCACTCCCCGGGGCAGCCTGTCCCAATGTTTCACCACTCTTTCAGGAAAGACATTTTTCCTCACATCCAATCTAAACCTCCCCTGCCGCAACTTGAGGCCGTCTCCTCTCATCCTATCGCTAGTTACTTGGGAGAAGAGACCGACACCCACCTCGCTACAACCTCCTGTCAGGTAGTTGTAGAGAGCGATGAGGTCTCCCCTGAGCCTCCTTTTCTGCAGGCTAAACAACCCCAGTTCCCTCAGCCGCTCCTCATAAGACTTGTTCTCCAGACCCCTCACCAGCCTCCTTGCCCTTCTCTGGACACACTCCAGCACCTCAACGTCCTTCTTGTAGTGAGGGGCCCAAAACTGAACACAGTGTTCGAGGTGCGGCCTCACCAGGGCCGAGTACAGGGGCACGATCACTTCCCTACTCCTGCTGGCCACACTGTTTCTGATACAGGCCAGGATGCCATTGGTCTTCTTGGCCGCCTGGGCACACTGCCGGCTCATGTTCAGCCGGCTGTCAACCAGCACCCCCCGGTCCTTTTCTGCCAGGCAGCTTCCCAGCCACTCTTCCCCAAGCCTGTAGCGCTGCATGGGGTTGCTGTGGCTGAAGTGCAGGACCCGGCACTTGGCCTTGTTGAAGCTCATACAATTGGCCTCGGCCCATCGATCCAGCGTGTCCAGGTCCCTCTGCAGAGCCTTCCTACCCTCGAGCAGATCAACACTCCCGCCCAACTTGGTGTCATCTGCAAACTTACTGAGGGTGCACTCGATCCCCTCGTCCAGATCATTGATAAAGATATTGAACAAGACCGGCCCCAAAACTGAGCCCTGGGGAACACTGCTCATGCTAGCAGGTGTGGAACTCATGCGTGTGCAGGAGTTACACGTTATACGTTAGACAGACCCTTTTTCCAACAGTCCGTCTTTCTTTTTTCTCCTCTCACCTGGACCCATAGTCATAGCCTTAACATAATGACTCCTTTTGTGCAGTATGATGCGAAGGAATTTCAGGGCCTGGAGTTACTTCTCAGCAAGTCAGGAACGATTTTTTTAAACACTGGTATTTATTTCCCATAGCAGTGAATCATCTTTGTGGTAAGGGTAATGTCATAAGGTGCCATGAATTATGTCTCAAAATGCATACAAATGCATGTCTTTGGTGGAAGGCCTGTGCAGTTATTAGCATTTCATCAGAGTGGAACTTTCAATGGTGATATCAGAGAAGAAGGAAAATCTGCATGAACACGATTTCCAGTATTGGCCAAGCTTGGTAAGAAATTAATAGCTGAACAGAAGGAAATGGTGTTGATGCTTCAGAACGACTAGGAGCCAGTAAATGTGAAAAAAAACCCCAAATCCTACAGTATTTCAAGAATTCAAGAAAGATAACACCTAATGGCAACATGTCATTGCACCAAAGAGAGGAAAAACACAGTCCTCCCCTGTCTCTTCCTTCTTCTGAGCTTGAGTTCCAGAGGGTCCCCCCTACCCAGCAGCCTAGATGTGAAGCTTAGCCAGACTTTTATTACTCCCTGATTTGCATCCCTTCCAAGGCTTCCAGCCATTTCATGGCCTCAGCAGGCAGGGCAGCTTTTGTAATCCACTTGGAGGAATGCTGTCATCCTTGGGGATCGCTTTTCACCTTCCCGAGAGTGGAGGGATGCCCAGCAGGAACCACGCCGGGCAGCTCTCCAGAGTCTCAGAAACTCTGCCCTTAACGTAATAAGGGAGAGCTTCTAACGCCAAGAGGATGCTACTGGGCTTCCTAAGGCTGAGCCACTCTCCCACTCGCTGTCCTGTGTTTTGGAAACAATCGCAATAGCCGGTGCCGCTTACCGTGTTTCCAGATAAGCGTTCCAGGAAGAAGTTTCTTTCCATGTTCCGATGCATGATTAAAGACATGCTTTGAGCAAGCAGGGCACACACCGGGTTTTCTCCATCCAGCAATAGCAAAATAATTTCAGCTCCTGAGAGTTTCTTATCCCCGAGTTGTTTATAATAATGTCCCTAACACTATTACTTGGTGTTTATCTAGCTCCTAAACACAGATATAAAAGGCATGGTGAGCAGAATCATCTCTCTATTGACGTCATCAGGGGATGCAATAACTTTCACCACAACTGAATTTCATCCAAAATCTATGCTAAAAATGACTGTATAAATATTTGCTTTTTTAACACAGTAAATATATGTCAGTCTGAGTCTCTGCAGGAGGTGAAAAAGTTTTTTCATATTTGGTTTTCTACTTAGGTGTCACAAGTATGCTCTTCAACAATACAGGCTATCTGCCTAAACAGCGGGAGTTACTTTTTGAATTGAAAGAGCGCAAAAATGAATTGCCTTTTTTGCTAGTCTTTCTGTCACTTAAAAATTATCCAAAGCTACATTCAAGTTTGATACATTCCTATGCCTCATTGCAGTTCTGAATGAATGTTTATGGCTAAGTTATACATCCCTGGATAACAGAGTTGGAATGGAAATACTGACCTAATGGTGCAAACTGTGTTTCTGTAATATAGGACAAATTAATGCTCCTGTCATTTCATATTTATTTTTTTATTTGGTAAAAGCTATTTTCCAATTTATTAAACTTTGAGCAACTCAATCATTCGAATGGAAAGCATTTGCAAAATATTTTGCCAGTTTCACGGGGGCCAAATCTTGCTCTTTTGAGAATCTTTTGTGTAAGTATGAAGTTCCTTCAGTTTTCCAAGTCGTATAGGAAGGGCTGGCAGGAAAGTAAGACTTCCTTTGTATGAAACATTTAAATTTTTTTGAAATTTTTTTTCTCTCCCCATGAAAATAAAATTGTTTCCCATTAAAAAAAGAGACTGCAGCACAGGCTAGTCAGTGGTGATTAGGGCACCTATCTCAAATGTGATAGATCTAAAGTTCAGCTTCCACCTGTGGATCTGACAGTGCCTCGGTCTGCCTATAGCAGGGTGTTACGATGAAAAGCTCTTTCTGTTTCAGTCCAGAAATCCCTCCCTGTAGCTGAAATACTTTCCTAGAGAAAGTTTTGACAAACAAATGCCTGTCGGAAAAGGACCTGGGGGTGCTGGTTGACAGCCAGCTGAACATGAGCCGGCAGTGTGCCCAGGTGGCCAAGAAGGCCAATGGCATCCTGGCCTGTATCAGAAATAGTGTGGCCAGCAGGAGTAGGGAAGTGACCGTGCCCCTGTACTCGGCACTGGTGAGGCCGCACCTCGAATACTGTGTTCAGTTTTGGGCGCCTCACTACAAGAAGGACGTCGAGGTGCTGGAGCGTGTCCAGAGAAGAGCAACAAAGCTGGTGAGGGGTCTGGAGAACAAGTGTTATGAGGAGCGGCTGAGGGAACTGGGGTTGTTTAGCCTGCAGAAAAGGAGGCTGAGGGGAGACCTCATTGCTCTCTACAACTACCTGACAGGAGGTTGTAGCGAGGTGGGTGTCAGTCTCTTCTCCCAAGTAACTAGCGATAGGACGAGAGGAGACGGCCTCAAGTTGCGCCAGGGGAGGTTTAGATTGGACATGAGGAAAAATGTCTTTCCTGAAAGAGTGGTTAAACATTGGAACAGGCTGCCCAGGGAAGTGGTGGAGTCCCCATCCCTGGAGGTATTTAAAAGATGAGTAGATGAGGCGCTTAGGGACATGGTTTAGTGGGCATGGTGGTGTTGGGTCGATGGTTGGACTCGATGATCTTAGAGGTCTTTTCCAACCTTAATGATTCTATGATTCTATTCTATGAAATTAATTTTTGTGAAAAACTTTGGTGTCAATGGCAAAAATTTCACTGTAAGAAATCCCAGTATATATGAGCTGTACAAGAAGCTTAGCCTCTTCATTAGCTTTCCTTGATCCTGGAGAAGTCTACCTGAAAGATCTGGAAGTAATGTCCTTATTACTATGCTATATTCACATTTTAATACATTTCTACCTCCTTGTGTCTCATATATCCCCCTTTTTCCAAAAGCTTTCCTAATTTTGTATTGAAAACATAAAGCAGGACTCCTACAAAACCCTTTAACTCCAGGAACATCAGCCAGCACATCGGTTACGGCCCCAGCTCAGCGCTACACCTCTGTACAGCAAAAGACCAAGTAATTCCTACTCTTAAATGCTTTGTCGTATTGGGGGCCTTTGAGTCTGACCCTGCAACCCTTATACATACAAGTAGTCCTTGTTGTCCTTATATAAGTATGAGTTAACCGCTCGTGTGTGTAAAGGTTGCAAGGTGAGTCCCTTTGAATATCATTACCCCAAGTATAATAGCTGTTTTGCTGGAACTCTTGGGTTATCTTTTAAAAACCAACCCGTATTACTCAACGGAGAATTCTGGAGGAAAAAAATGCATTAATGTTGCATTTTGAAAGCAGGCAAAGGTCATACAAATGTTGCCCAAGATTTTTGATTGAGTAATGTACTTTGGAATAAGTTGCTCTGATTCTTTGGCAGAACACTGTTTATTGTTCAAGTGAAATTTTTCACAGTTAATAAGATGGTCAGTTGCAGGTATTGAAAATATTTGCCCTGCCAAATACCAGAAGAGTGAAAACCCTCAAGCTGGTTGAATAATGACACAGAAATCATTCCAGCAAACTGCTTGACAGCTAGTGGAGAAATTCCCAGAATAT
>NW_008796110.1:7589022-7591126 GCF_000699145.1 Aptenodytes forsteri | reverse complement strand
CTAGTGTAGTGGAGAAATTCCCAGAATATTATTTGACCAAAAATGAAACTTTTATTGATTAAAACCAAACAGGAAAACAAGTAGTCCTTGTTGTCCTTATATAAGTATGAGTTAACCGCTCGTGTGTGTAAAGGTTGCAAGGTGAGTCCCTTTGAATATCATTACCCCAAGTATAATAGCTGTTTTGCTGGAACTCTTGGGTTATCTTTTAAAAACCAACCCGTATTACTCAACGGAGAATTCTGGAGGAAAAAAATGCATTAATGTTGCATTTTGAAAGCAGGCAAAGGTCATACAAATGTTGCCCAAGATTTTTGATTGAGTAATGTACTTTGGAATAAGTTGCTCTGATTCTTTGGCAGAACACTGTTTATTGTTCAAGTGAAATTTTTCACAGTTAATAAGATGGTCAGTTGCAGGTATTGAAAATATTTGCCCTGCCAAATACCACAAGAGTGAAAACCCTCAAGCTGGTTGAATAATGACACAGAAATCATTCCAGCAAACTGCTTGACAGCTAGTGGAGAAATTCCCAGAATATTATTTGACCAAAAATGAAACTTTTATTGATTAAAACCCAAACAAACAGGAAAACTTACTATTGACTTTTCTGAAGAAAATTGCCAAAATTTTGTTTATGTTATTTGCAAGGAACTGTTTGACTAACACTTAATTAGAGCAAAACTGTTTGTTGGTTGTTCTTTTTTTTAAAGAAGATGCTATAGTTTATCCGGATACTTCTCTTCATGCATAGCCTACTTTCCATTGGCCATATGACACCACCAGTTTTTAAGCAGACTCTCCACTGATGTCAATGGAAAATTCTGCTTAGAAAGCTCTGGTTAATTTTTACCGCTTTACACGCGGAGAGAGTATATGAATCACAGTACTGAAACTGCACATGGACAATAAAGACCAAAAACTATGCCTGAGTACGTAATGATTCAGGAACAAATGCTGCTTTCAGGAACATCAGCCTAATATGGACAAACACTGTTAGTGTACTGAAAATACAACATGGCTTTGCTGCAACTCTTTACCAGTGACCTTCATCCATCCTAGCCCCATGTTCCGTAAGGTGGAAGAATGCTTTTCTGATCAAGATGGACCTCTGGACTTCGCCTACTTCCAACCATCTGAACTACGTCTTTGCCATAAATGACTAAAGACACACTGGCACTTCCACTGAAATCTCATGTAAAAATTGTGCTCAAATTCTGTAGTAAATTATGCACAGAAATACACAGATGTCTTCATTGTTTCCATGAATTTCGGAGAATGAACATGACAATAAATAATTGAATGAGTATCTCAGAATAAGTATCTCAGAGAACCTAAATCCAAATCTGATTTAGATTTGGAAGAATTTAGCAACAACAGCAGCAGAAGTCTTGTAAAGTAAAATATACCCAGCCAACAGTGAATAATGCATTACCCCAACAACCAGTCCTGTGTTTCCAGTGAAATCAGCAATTGGACTCTTATACAAAGCCTGAACACACTCTTTACATCCTGAGGGGAAAAAAAGAAGGCATTTTGGTATATGCTAGTTCCAGGAATAAACTATCCATACTTTGAAATACTGTTGTTTTTTTTTAAATTAAACTTCCTCCCTCGGGAAAAAAAAAGTATAAAGAGAGAAAAGTACTAACTACGGTGTGGTTAAAATTCGGATCAGCGCTCTACGCTTTAGTCCTGTTGTGTTCAGCCTACTTAGCCACTGAATGTGGCCAAGATGCTCAGGACTTGCAAGAATACCCACCCACTTCCAGATACAATTGTAAGTACTGTACTTAGGACTGCTAAATTTGCAACCAGGTTAATTGTGTACAGCATCTGGGAAGCCTCAGCTGATTCCTGCAGAGACGCTGTTGTTTGTTCACGGCGCTGGGAAATCAGGTCGTTAAAACAGAAAGAAAATTCAGGGGTAAACCCTGATGGTTTCACCCAAGTGAGTAGCCCCGGCGATAAAAGGCTCAGGAGAGGATGCCAGGGCTCGTTCAAAGTTTTATGTTAAGAGGCTTTGTGGAACCGTAGATGCTTATTCCTCAGATCACCCGCTCAGGGAGCGACAAAACCCCGAGAGGGGCTCTCCCGCGGGTGG
>NW_008796110.1:7587346-7588664 GCF_000699145.1 Aptenodytes forsteri | reverse complement strand
CCGGCGGGGACGTCCCCCGGTTCTCGCCTTCGTTTGGGAGGGCCGGGAGGGGCGTTTGCCCGTTGGGGCTGCTTAAAGCGTGTCACGTTCGTGCCTCCCGCTCCCGTCCCTTCCAGGTACCTGGTAGTCGTTCAACCGGCCGCACACGGGGTTAACGATATCCCCGGTCGGACAGTGTGTATTTAATATGCGAGCATATTTGATGTTCATTGACAGAGCAACAATAGGAATGCTCTTGCTTTATGTACCAGTTACAAGGTTTAATATCATTATATTGCATGCAATATTAGTTTTTATTAGTCGCCATTAACAAGATGTTTTCTACTCGAATTCTCATTTACTTGTTCAGTGCAAAAATTATCTTTGTAAAAGAGAAAAACACGTCTTCAAGTGTCAGCTATATTAAATTAAAGAACTGTTTACCCTTCCTAAGGAAAGCATATGTATCTAAATAGGCATCTTTTACCGTTTGCATAGTAGATTGGAAATTAGCATTTTTGTTCATTTTCCCATGTATGCACAGCGCCTGGAAGAGTAATACTCCATGCATATCAGATCAGCCAGCCTACAATTTTTGTGCAATATATTATTTGGCAATCTAAAATTTGTAATTTGCATGAAATTGCTTAATTAAAATACAGTCACTCAGGGTATTAATTTCTCTGTCTGGCAGTTCAACGTACTAAAGGCGGGCTACAGAAAATGTGAAATCCTGTCAGATGTAACAGTAAAATATTAACAACAAAAAAAAAAAATTCCACTTCTGGCAACAAAGTGACAGAGTGATAATGCTTTTGCCCTGATTCCGGGTTCAAATACGAGCTTGGGTTGACATTGAAACCGGCGAGGAAATTTACAATAGCAACTCTGGCTTTTTGCCAATAAATCTGCATCACGGACCTTTCCTGGCGAAACCCTTTTCCCTCTCCCCACCCCCTTTACATTTTTCCCTACTAGCTAAGACGAAGAAGAAAAAAATCCCTTTTCTGAAACCCAAGTCCCTTACTATTTTCGGCAGCTTGCTTTTGAAATCAGCAACCCTACTGATAAAATGATCCAATCAGTCCTTCCCAGTTGTCAAGACAACAGTTCATAATTGTACCAGCTCTTTTCATTGCAGCTAGACATTTCATAAATAGATAATTCTCTAATTGATCCAGCCAATCCTACTTTGCATACCCTGCCAAACTAGGTAAGCCCGGTTTCTATTCTAGTACGGCAGCAACTTTCTGCAAAGACATGCAGATGAGCTTTATTTACCGCTTGCGAGAGGGGACGGAGGAAAAAAAAAAATAAAGAAGGGGGGGGGGCAACTTTA
>NW_008796110.1:7585938-7586940 GCF_000699145.1 Aptenodytes forsteri | reverse complement strand
CCCGGCCGCCGCGGGGCAGCGCGGCGGAGAGAGGCATCGCATCGTCGGGGCTTCGCGTTGGCAAATTGCTTTCCTGTGTTTCTGAAATGAATTAAACATACAAGTTACTGATCTCCAGCACTTGGGGGAAATCCTGTCTCCGGGAGGGGGAAAAAAAGAAGGGGGGGGGGACATGGTCGCAGGCGCTGGCACACAAGGGCTTGCCACAACACACAGGGCTTTGGGAGAGAGCCGGCTTTCCCTTCCCCAAGACAGCGTCTGGGTAACAACCGCGGGAATCAATTGCTTGGGAAAAATAATAATTCAAATGCAAATATCGAGCTCTTTGTTCTTCTTAGACATTCTGATACCTGCATTTGTCAGTAATTAAACACGCGCCTATGAAACCTGAAGTGCAAACACTCTATTGTCTTTAAAGCCCCCCTCTTTAGAAATTCACCCATAGATCTGCTTGCGTTTTATTTTATATACGTTCAATATACATATACCTACAGAGAGAGGTGAGAAGCTGAGGAGTAATTCCTCGAAGTGGAAAAGCTGGCAGAAGAAGGGAAGAAAGGCTTTGCTAACCCCCTCCCGCCCCCCTCCTCCCCATTTGCAGTTTGTTGAATGCCTGGCTTGCCTGCAATTCCTCCTCTTTTGTCTTAAATATCAAAGGCTCTGCAGTCATGTTAACATTTTAATAATTTCAAAAGGCACAAAAGCCGAAGGAAGGGGAGTGAAAAGACAGGCTGTAGTGAAGTGGCACGTCTGAGGCTGAAAGAGTATTTCTTACACGGCTGCCTAGTGCTGGATAGGGGGCTGGATTCACACTACTCTTGTACCATTCACCAGTCCACAAAGGCACCCACGGTGATGTGGACTCAAGGCCTAATTAAAATCCTTTAACAGACTGAAAGTCTGAAGAATGGCACACATTCAAGAGCTGCGGTTCAAGAAGAGAGAGAGAGAAAGAAAGGAGAGAGGAGAGAAGAAAAAGGCGACGCGCACGCACGCACACCC
>NW_008796110.1:7585664-7585878 GCF_000699145.1 Aptenodytes forsteri | reverse complement strand
GCGAGCTGCGGCTGCACAGCGAGCCTTTGCTGCCCTCAACAGCCTCCCGGTGTAAGCACCGCCACCCAATTTGCGGCGGAGTTAATTGGCTCTTTGATGTCTCAAGAAAGGCGCTGCAGCTAGAAAGGAGCCAGGGTCCCCTTCTCCCCAGGTTTCCTGCTTGTGCCTTAAAATGAAAAAATAAAAATAAACCTCCGCTGATCCGTGGAGCCTC
>NW_008796110.1:7573418-7583418 GCF_000699145.1 Aptenodytes forsteri | reverse complement strand
ATGAAACTCTAAAGTTGGAACATGATCTGGATTGTTAAACATACCTGTTTTTCAGAGGTAAAGAATAAGGACACTTAAAGTAATACAATATCCATCTCTAGTACTGAATAAATAGAGAAGTGACTGATATGTGCCTCTCATAGGAACTATGAAATTATTGCTTGCTATGCAATCTGAAGTGTGCGTATCTGTCCATAATGATTACTAATGAAGAGACTTTCTAACGGTGTCACTTTTTTGTGGTGTGGTGAAATATCCAAACCAGTGTTATTACTATCTTAACAAACTGTTAGGAACTTGTCCTCCTCGATCCTCTTAGCACTGGTGGATATCTTAATCCTCAGTTCTGTTACGTTACTTAGAGATAAATACTTAAACACGAGATGCTCAGCCTAGAGTCTTTAAGGGCACTAACTGCCAAATCACCTTTGAGGCATTGGCACTAGAGTTAAAACAGCTAAGTTTGAAGTGTAACTTCCACCATTGCTTATCTATCTGAAATAGAATTTTCTTAAAGAAACTGGGAATTATTAAACTAAAGTGACATTTTGACCTGTAAGGCTTTTTTGCCTTCTCCCCCCCCAAGCAAACAGTGTAATTAAACACTTATCTGTATAGGAGTCGATATTCCTCCTTGTTCCCTTGAGAGATGAGTTAATGCTTTCCATTCTTTTTGAAATGAGTTCACAAATATGAGTGGCAGAATTAGCTTCTTGAAGTCAAAGGTATTTAGACTTTATGTCTGGCACAAGCAAACCATATTTTTCCATGGTCAAACTTCGTTGTAAGTCCATAGGCAAAGTTAAGGTTACGGTATAGCTTTCCCTACTTAGACTCAGAGCAGAACTAGTAGCTACATTATTCAGACTTGAAATTCACTTTCAGATTGCAGCCTAAATGCACACAAAAGAAAGAATTCCACAAAAGTGTTGATTGAGAATTTCTGGACACAAAATACGTTCTAGCAAACCACTGCTGATTCAAAAAAAAAACCAGCTGTAACTCAAATAAATCATTTTGTGGTTTGAATCAAGCATTTTTCATCCCTTTATTCAGCATGTAGCACGCAGATTAATGGATATGCTTCAGTAACTTCGACAGTGTGTGTTCACTGAACAATTGGACCACCAAACAAGGGCTTCTTCGGTCTATTCTCACATCAATGAGACACTCAAAAGAGTTCCAGATTACTCCTTTCTCCAACTCCACTCACAAGAGTTCGCTCTGAGTTGTAGACATTTATCTGACATGACTGATAAATCTGGGCAATTATTCTCCCTCTCTGGAGATCCACTTTGGCCCTTGCAACTGTAGATCAATTGAATAATATTATAAGACACAGTGTGCATGGACAGCTAGAAGAATCAACGTAGTAAAAGAGGTTTAAAAGCTCTTCAGTCAGTTGGAAGTAGAGAGTAGAGCTGGCATCACTTTCAGTTAGGGAGGTATCTGCGTTTCTCAGTACAAGCTTAGGCTTTGATTTCCATAATTGCATACATAAAACTGCATTCATGCAACGTGTACGAACAACTGCTACTGTAATTGCACACATAGACAGATTACCTACCCACTTCTTTGTTCCTGCAGTTTCTGCATATATTTAGCAGTTATGGTCATTGGGTAGGCAGTTTTGGAAATCTGGCACATGTTGCAATTATTCAAGAAATAAGTCCTACCATTGAAGAACCAGAAGCATAACCTCATCCAGGAAAATCAAAGGAAAAGTATCTTTTTTCTGATTCTCCTAAGTTTTTAATTGCAGCACAAGGAGGACCATATATTGAAGCTGACCCCATACTTCAAATGTGTTCCAGAACGGGCCTCCAAACTAATGACAGAAAGGAGAATCTGAAGGGTATCTGAAGCAGCCACAACATAGCATGCAGCATGTGTCTGACCAGGAAAGAAGTCATGGCACCTCTAGGGCACAAAGGCACAAAACCTCCAATCATTTCCATGTTGTCAGGATTCTGCAGGTGTCAGATTGGACTTCTGAGGCACTGAAGGACTTTGACACTCTGTTCATCCTTCTTCTGATCACTGTAAGAAGGTGAAGCTTAGGAGGTAATGTTGGGCTTCAGTGCTTCCTTATCAAACATAGCCCACCTTGAAATAGAAAATTCTTTCTTGGTTCAATGCTAGAAGGTGACCACTGAGTTTCAACGTAGCGCAAAGGCAATTCTTTCTGAAAGAGTTATCGTCTACTATTATTTCATCCTCAGGCAACAAATTTGTGCGTGCATGTGTTTGTGGTGCATGTGTTTTCATCAATATACCTGCAAGGGAGAAAAATCAACCTGTATCCAATATAGCATACATCTAGTTCATTTGATACCCTTTAAGTTGTTTATCTTATTGATTTATCTTAAGTTGCCAATCTTGAACTTTCTCTGCTTTCTTCCAAGAGCTCTGGAAAATTTACTGCAGGCATAGGCCTAAACAGAACTCATTGTCCCTCATGTACCAGCTGAAAGTAGTCCTTTCCACAGGCACCCTGTCTGCTTGCAGAAGCTCCTTTTGTTCTGATGAAGCTCTGTTGTTCTGACGTCTTTGTCCATGCGGGGTCTACAGCTTTGGAACTGGCCGGTTGTCACAGTAAGATGCTTATAGGTCCCTCCTGAGTGTGTATCCTAAAGCTCTGAATATGTGTCTATTTGCAGGAATGAATGTAACCAACTTAAAATTAGAGCATAGATCATAGCATGTCAGCCTCTATATATAGCTCAGGCATGTAGTTCACCGAATTAGTAGGTTACTTTAAATGACAGGGACTCAGCAGCTGAAAAAATAGTGTTGTATTCTCTTATAAGGGTTATCAGGCAAAACAAAAGTAGTCACTTAGTTCTAGTAATCTCATCTATTAATTTTTCAAATTCTGACAAATTTTGGCTCTGGCATACGCACATGCACATGCACATACACTATCATATTAGTGTTCTGTTGTTAACACATCTTTCAATATCTGCACTTTATTATATAATTAGCTGTAGTTCTCACTTCATCACAAAATTCCCATTAAGACAGATGGGAGTTCTGCACAGAGACCAAGGACCAGATATTGCTGCTTCTTTTAACTTTTAACTACTGCATCATTCCGGAAGGAACTACATGCATTTCCGAAACATAGCTCCTGGTAAAATAAACGTGTAGAAAATGTGACTACATAAAAATGATATAATGTTAAATACAGTGTAAAGTATAAAAATATGTAAATAAGAAGAGTGTAAGTTATTTTGGGTCACTGTGGCTGCTAAGCATTAAGTATTTCTCCTTACTTACTACAGATTTCTGAAAATCCTAGCCTATAGTAAGCTCTTAAAATAAAACCATGATCACCACAAACACTTAAAAGATGTTCAGAAAATTGTGCAGGATAGCTCTAGAGAAAACTTTTGAGAAAAGAAGTCTCATAATACATGTGAAGATCAGCAAATAGGTTTCATTATTGTTGTCATTATTATTATTATTAGCAGTTCAAAGGATAAGTTGTGGAAGCAAGGCTTTACTGAAGTGTCTCTGTAACGGAGCTGCTCTACATTATCTACTCTATTTGTGTATGTCCTCTGGACTTTCTAAACAGAGGTTGCCTCTCCTGTTTCAGGAGACAGGGGTGGGTTCATGGGGAGTGGTGGTTGTTACAGAGGCTACAGCTGTCCACTACCACTGCCTGGCATGGTGTACTCTTTTCTGTGTCACCTCGTAATCAAGCTGCATCTACTTTGATTGTGTTTTCCTGTGTGTAAATAAAAAAGATACCGTACTCTATAAAATGTATTTACAGTAAGCTGGCAGATAGTAGAGAGTATGCCTTGTTTTCCTTCAGGGGAAGAGGAGTTAAATAGAAGATGAATTCAATGAAAGGACAGGGGCTTTTAAATAAATAAAATTATGTGAAGGAACTGATATTCTCTATTAGATCAAAGGGACATGGTATCTTGTCCAGCCATGGTATATTTCTTTTTAAAGACCTTAAGTTAAAAAGCTTTTATACAAATATTTGCAGAACTGAAGACAATGTCCTTAAAAAAAGGAATTTTAATTAAAAAAAAAAAATTTAGGTCCCCATAGCACTTACGAGTTTTAGCATCTTGATTCTTAAGTTTTCCCAAATTCCCAAGCTTCCCAACTGAGAGTGGGAAGATTTTGGAGCTCTATTTTTCAGAAGTATCTAGGAACTAAAGATGTAAGGAATGACAACTCAGTGCCTGAGGGTCCTGGTACTTAAAATCTTAGATTCATAGAGTAACCTGAGTTGGAAGGGACCCATGAGGATCATTGAGTCCAACTCCTGCCTCCACACGGGGCAACCTAAAAGTTAAACCATATTAAAAAAAAAGTTAAACCATGAAGTTGAGTGTTGTTCAAACACTTCTTGAACACCAACAGACTTGGGGCCACGACCACTTCCCTCGAGAACTTGTTCCAGTGCTTGACCACCCTCTCAGTGAAGAAATATTTCCTAATATCCAATCTGAATTTCCTCTGAGGCAGCTTTAAGCCATTCCCTCACCAGACACTAGAAAGAAGAGATCAACACCTCCCTCTCCACTCCCCCTCATGAGGAAGTTGTAGGCAGCAATGAGATCACCCTTCAGCCTCCTCTTCTCTAAGCTGAATAAACAAAGTATCCTCAGCTGCTCCTCATAAGTCATGCCCTCTAGTCCTTTCACCATCTTTGTTGCCCTCCTTTGGACACATTCTAATATTTTTACATCCTTCTTATATTATGGAGCCCAAAACTGCACACAGTACTCAAGGCGAGGCTGCACCAATGCTGAGCACAGTGGGACAATCTCTTCTTTCAACCAGTTAGCTATATTGTGCTTAGTGCGCCCCAGGATACCCCAGGCCCTTTTGGCTTCAAGGGCACACTGTTGACTCATGTTGAGCTTACCATCAACCACACAGTTGCCTGGGTGGTTTTAGGCACTTAAATACTTTGACTTGTCTGGCTGTAAGAACTGAACTGAGGACATGGAGAGAGCGCTGGGCCTCGGCCTCAGCCTCTTTCTGCCGCTGGGGTCCGGCCGAGGGGCAGTGTGCTCGGTGCGTGGCCCAGCTCACACAGGCTTCCCTGTCACACTCATCTCCTGATGCCTTTCACTGTCCAGTGTGGGTCAGGACCAGAGGAAAAAGGTTAGGGCAGTAGAAATGAGGGACAACCCTGATAGTGAAGGTACCGCTGTAAGTATAACTGGCATCATATCTTCTGGAAGAGAATAAGACTCATCGAGTTGTCTTGCAGCTTGACTCTTACTGCGTTAACCCTCATCCCTGTGTAGAGTGCTGTCAGCCCATTGCGCTGGACTGAAAGCAAGCTCCTACTGTTTGCATATAATTTTTGGATCAGTTACTTATCAGGTATTTTCAGTGCTAAAATGTAAAAAGTGAAGGTATGGTAATATATCATGCCATTTAAATACAAATGGTTGAATCTTTCATGGATAGCTCATAAGCTAATAATCACATTTCCCTGTAATAAGAATTTCTTATGTAAGTAAGGGGCGGGGAGTTGGACTGTCATCAACATCTGTAAATTGTGTGAAACACTGAATGTCACTGTCCCATATTTCCATTTGTAAAATGACTTTGCCTGGACCATTTGTAGAAGGATGTTCATTCACAGATAAGAGTCTAATGATACAATGCTTCTTTGCCTTGCATTCAAAAGGTTCTCTTTGTGGAGGATCTTCACTGATTAATTTCCGAAATGATTAGTTATATGGCAAACCTTTTAGACTGCAGTGCAGAATCATAGTCAGGATTCCTTGTGAAAAAAAAAAAAGAAGAGTTTCAGCGATTCTCACTGATTGAAATATACTCTTTTGGACCTATATCAGCATTTAGTAAACCTTTATTGTTCTGCTGTGAGTACATATAAAAATGCCATAGGCAGTCTCACATGCTTTTTCTTACAAGGTGTTAACATATAAAAATACACCTTATTCGTTAATCACAGTCATGTAGTAGAAGTTTTCATCCCTGTCTTAGAGCGTTTTACGGTAAGGCATGGAGAAGTCAAGTGACTTATTTACAGGTGTGCTATGGGCAAGTGAAACTATAGAATTTGAATATGTATACCATCGTTACCTGTCTGCTGTTCTAGAGAAAAAAAACACTGCAGAAATTTAACACTCAGTGCTTTGAAAAAATACTTGTCTTAACACATTCATTTACTGAATGTATCTGAGGTTGAACATGCCAATATAGTTTTATAGCAAAAAATGACATTTAAAACGTAGCAAAGAAAACATATTGAAATAGTTTTCTGCAATGGGGAAAAAAAAGGTTTTGAATAGTTATTCCATTTCCCAGTTTTCAAAGGTTCTGCATTAAATGGAAAACCTCACTCAGTAGCTCCTGCATTTGCCTGTTTTTGGTGTTAATTATCTTTTGTTTGCCCTTGATAATCCTGAGGTTGGTATGCAGATAATGAAGGCTGCAGAATCATCTCAAAGTGTAAAAAACAATGGCATTGTCAATTCTGCATCACAACACTTTATAAATTATGAATGTTATCCACATTAAGGAGAATGGTAGACTTTTAAAATTACTTCCATGAATAGATTAAATTACAAGTATTATTACATTTCATTTTATTAAGTGCATCTTAGTAGTTATTAGGGCAAATGAACATGTTCTCTCAATTACATAATAACATCAGAACTAAAAATTATTCATTGACACTCCCAAATGCATAATGCAGCATTGTATATTAATCATCCCAAACAATATTTTCAGTTTATATGAAGACAATTATTACCTATTGAACAATAACATTCTTATTGATTTATTGCAATTCAGCTCAAAGAGTGATTTTTTTATATAAAAGCTTTGATTCTTTTCTGGATAGTTTAATAATTTCTAGCCCTTAGAAAAAATGTAAGAGTCTTTTAATTACTCTCCTTTATTAATCTAATTACCATAAGACAAAGTTTATCATATATTTCATTTTTAAATATCCTGGATAAGACAATGTAGCACACATTCAGCATATACCAATTAATTTAAAAGAACATTTGTTAATTTTACTTTTAGCAAATGGTAATTATTTACATGATGTGGTTTTTAAGTTACATTTAATTCTCTCAAACAATTCTAGTGGTCAGTTCTGCGGATTGTCATGCTGCCTTTTATTCCAAGAAAAAAATTTCACGTAAGTGGATTAGTAATGTTTAGGGCATTGTCTAAGAAGAATAGGAAAAGCACCTGACACTAGCCCACTGACCTGAGTGGCAACATTTGAACTCATTTAAGTGGGAGAAGGATTGAGACCTTGCAGAGTACAGACATGTGTGACAGCCAGGCATTTTAGACACCTGCAGAGCAATTGTTAACATTGATACTTTCAAATACTTTTGCAGTATTGAATTTTTATTTGGCTGTATTCTATGCATTAGTTGCAGCCCTTGTAAATGTATTTCTTTTATTTAAGTTGTCTGGAGAGCTCTGTCTCACTGTTTCCAGTATTTCTAATACTGTGTGTTAATTAGATCTGGTAAGGCACATACTGATGTGCTGTTATTTACTTTAACATAACTGGCAAATTTTTCAGCATGATTACTTAAGGGATAATCATTTAATCATTAAAAATGCAATTTTTATAGTGTCAGCAATTTTTCTTGAGACAAAGAAGAGATTGTTCTCATTTATTGTATTTTTCTATTTTGATTTTAATTTGAGTTTAACACACTTGCTGTCAATATCATTGTCAGATTGTCTCACTTTATAAAACGTTGGTAGATGCTGGACTGATGTTTTCAGGGGGCAGTTATTGACTCATCAGTAAAGTAACAAAAATAAATAATAGACAATTCTGGTATTATTCATACCAGCTACAGATCACAGTCAATAAATGAGCTTTGAAAGCGAATACAAATCACTCTAGATTTGTTGGCCTAAATATTAAAATGCTAACACACGCCTCCTTTATCATATGAGTCTTGAACATGTGGTATGATCCTCTAGATTCAGCAAGAAGAGTATATAAATGTGCAATATTACATACTCCTAGGGAATACAGAAAAGTGCATTTTAATTTGATATATTTTTGTGTGGGAACACAGTACACGGTGTCTGTCTTTTGTGCTGCTTACAAACAACTTTTTCCTCACATGTTCTGCCCTTATGCTTCCTACAAGCTGGGGTAGAATTTATGAATATGACCTGCAGAAAGCCTGTGGAAATGTCTCTAACAGTGAACATTTAGAATCAGCAAATGTTCTAATTGGTCATTTCATGGGAGCATGTAGTCAGTGTAATTAGACATTGTTTATATTAGCAGTGTATTGGGTAACATGAAATGACTAGGTGATCCTTTCTGGCCTAATGTTATTAACTAAACAAAGTAAGTTAGACTCTTTATCACCGTTACATCAGATTAAAAATGACTGGAACTAATATACATGCAGTTGACAAAATAACTAGCCTTCTTAGTTCCAATTAGTCCTCAATTAAACTGTATCAGCAGTGGTGTCAGACTTACAGCTCTACTAAATTGTCTTTGAATCTGTCTGATTCCTTTAGTTCTCCCTCTTGCCAGTAAGAAAGTTTCAGACATGAAAGTGTTAACAGCTCCTTTGAAATTACTCCTATTTAAGAAGAAAAATCATATTACTTTCTTAATCTTTCTAATTCTATTCTCATAAGATGATCTTGGATTTGTTCCTTTAGCACAGACTCTTTAGTGCAGTCCTGATTTCTGTATTAATGAATTGAGAAGATGACATCAGGCTCTTAGGTAAGTGCTATAAACTCAGTCATATGATTTTTATAGTAAGATATCATGTGTAAAAAAACCCCAATATTTTGTCCTTTCTTACATCAATGTTTCTTTGAAAAGTAATAGTTAGATGTTATGTAGGTAGCACACAAAAGACCGGGTAGTAGTTTGTAATTTACCTTTTGATCATCACAAGAAAAATTTCTACTGGGAAATGAAAGCCAAACATAATTCACTAAAATTACACTGAATGCCCTCTAATCAATACAGATAAATCTAGAGTTTGTTGTTAAATCGATCCTCTCCTTTGTAGAGATATACTGTCTTGATTGTTTTAGGGATAATTATTTCACAGGGAATTTTTACGATGATTAGTAGAAACGAGACAACAGTAAACTTGACTCGGAGCCATTGAATTACTGTGCTGCAGAGTGCATTTGTCTCTTCTAGTTTGAAGCTTAGTGATATCAATACTGATTTATATCATTTCATGCGATGATGTTTTCCTGAGAGAAATGAAGTGAAGCTGATTTCATTTCAGAAATGAACAGCCTCTGTGTTTGTTTTTCTTTTATAAAATTGTCAGCTCTTGCCAATATAAATACTCACTGATGCAGACTTTGCCTTCCTGCTTTTATCACTTAAGCTGATTCCTTGACATACATCATATTGAAAAAGTCCAGATAAACTTGGAGAAATAAAAAAATGTTTAGA
This sequence comes from Aptenodytes forsteri, assembly GCF_000699145.1. Lineage (NCBI taxonomy): Eukaryota > Metazoa > Chordata > Aves > Sphenisciformes > Spheniscidae > Aptenodytes > Aptenodytes forsteri. The sequence continues at coordinate 7,573,982 of NW_008796110.1, read as the reverse complement.
CTAGAAAGACAAAGGTTGAACTAAAGGATTACTTAAAATGGTGTTACTGAACTATTTCTATACATGTGAAAATGCAATTTAAATATCAAAGATTTAAAAAGTCAGAAGTTTTCTGCTTCAGTTTCCATTTGTAAATGAAGATCTTTGTAAGTCTGCATGATTTTAACAGGTCACATATCAGAAGTCAATACAGCATTTAAGAACATAAAGAAAGAGGGGAAGGAAGAGACAGAGAGAGGGATGAGTTTCCATGGAATGAAATAGATGTAATTGCTTGCAGTACTCGAAGCGAAATTGAATTGCAAGACATTACTCAGAAAAATAGACTATACCGTATTTTGGTTAGCATAATAAAATATATACAGTATGTGTGAATGAATAAAGGATAATAGATATAAAGCTTGAACTTTTGCATTGTATATTCAGTCATCTAAACTTTTCATTAGTAAGGACATAGTGAATTATGTAATTCAGAGAACATCCTGACTAGAGTGTCTTTTAATGCAAGCAGTCTAATTGGCAATAGTTACAATTCTGTGCAAAATGAAATAATTCTCTAATGAA
>NW_008796110.1:7530192-7567481 GCF_000699145.1 Aptenodytes forsteri | reverse complement strand
AACAGGCTGCCCAGGGAAGTGGTTGAGTCCCCATCCCTGGAAGTATTTAAAAGACGTGTAGATGAGGCACTTAGGGACCTGGTTTAGTGGGCATGGTGGTGTTGGGTCGATGGTTGGACTCGATGAACTTAGAGGTCTTTTCCAACCTCAATGATTCTATGACAGATGAATGCCATGATATATGTTTCATTTTTTGTTTAGCTTTCGTATAAGCAGCGAGGATCCAAACTGTCACAAATAATCAGCTGTGTTCAGTCCAAATGGATCCTGGTAGACAGTGTTGTTCCTGAGAAATGCTTAGAAATGATTCTTCCCACTGAAGTATAAAAAGTAGAATTAAACCCTTAATTCATCATTATCTAAGATCAGTATATTTTAGATAACAGCCCAGAAAACTCATGAAGAATCAACTGGAAATTCATAGTGAAAAGAACATGTTACTCACCAGAAGTTTATACTTATGTTTTTCCTGTTTGCTTCCAAGCCTTACTGACAGATTCATGAAATGTAGAGTTGCCTGTAAAGGTATTCACGTTAAGGTCAGTACCAAAGTGTGTGTTTGTTGTGATTCACAAGTGGAAATTCAACATAAATGTGAGGGATGATTTGCCCAGGAAGACAGACCTACTCTTAATGTGCTTGGCCAATGTGCTGGGAGAGATCTCTGCTGGACTGACATGGGGAGACAGCAGCAGACATTGAAATTGGAATTCTTCTTGCACCAAGCAATGATGAGGGGATCTATGAGACAGTGCAGTACCTCCCCATACCTGAAAAACAGAGAAACTTTATGCAGGTATCAATAGTTTTCTTCCTTATTTCTACATTTTATGCCCTGTCAACAGAGAAGCTGACTAGTTAATTCTGAATAAGGGAAAGCTACAGAAAACCAGAAGACCCTCTACATAAGCTCCTAGAGGCATAAACATTATTTATAGCACTTTATTCTTATTTAACTGAGGGAAGTAAGTGCTAATAAATGCTCAAAATAAAGAGATTAGAAATGTGATTTAGCACAGGCATGGATGATGGTTATTCATCAGAAATACCTATTCATTTTTTCTATTTATTTTTCTTTTTTTCATTGACATAGTTGCCTAAGAGACTGTTTTGATATTGATAGTTCAGGGAGGAGCAAATGCATGCACTAAAGACTTGGATGAGTTTCTGCTATTTGAATTTGCTAGAGATTTTATTAAATAGCACTGTGGCTCAGGACAAGCTGATCACATTTCACAGCCTATTTCCCCATACTCCCTAAATGCTGATTTACCAAGAATGAAATGCATGTACACATACTCTGGAGCATGTGTTAAAGCTGTGCTAAACATTTTCCATGTAACTTCCAGCTGGCAACATTTTGCCAGAAAGCCTGGTACTTAGAAATGATAAATAAATAAAACAAACAGAAACTTGTGTTGTAATAAGGAGACAATGGAACAGCTGCAGGGCATGGAGTAAATTCAGCTTGACTTGATGTGGACACAGTGGCTGGATTTTACCCAAGAGATATTAGCAACATTTGGATTCCTAAGGGGAAGACTGTGGAGAGGGAAGAAGGGATCTCATTGGGAGGTCTCTTAGCACATTTGGAAAAATAAACACAGAAACGATGAAAAATAATATTTAAGCAGCAAAATCAGCATAGACTGTCCTCCTGCAGTATGTTGAAAAAACATGAACTTGTCTCGGGAAGAAAAAATAATGAACAGAGCTTTGTTTTGGTTTATTTTTTTTGGAGGGAGAATAGGAAGAAGATGAAGGGGGGCTGGAGTCTGGGAAGGCAAACTGTGTGATAACAACAGCCACCAAGTGAAGGAAAGAGAAACAGTGAAGGTAAGGAAAGCAAGAGCAAAGAGGGTGTATCAAGTGTGCTTCTAAAGGGTGCTACTCATTAAAGGAAAAGAAAACCCCTCCAAACTTCTTTAATTATATTTGTAAGGGCAAAAGTAACACATAGCACAAATGCTTCTGTCATGAAAACATTTTCTGTTCAAGCAAAAATGAGAGCAGTTCCTCAGCACCAGTAGTGGTAACTACAGGTGAAATAGCAAAAGCGACAGTAGGTGGAACATTTATGTCTGTTTTTCTTTACCTTTCATGGGTGGGCTGTCTTTTACTTCTACTTATAGTAGTGTACATTGATTGTTCTTTGCTGAACATGTTATAGTAATAGCCCACTGAGACTTGTATTATCGCTGTCCTCTTGTTATCGAAGGCCAAATCCTGGGTTTGTTTCTCGTACAAGGTAGTTCCATATATTAAGAATGAACACCCTGATATATATTTATGCTTTAGGCACCCACGTTTGGAAAAAACGACCTTAGAACTGTGTAAGGACCAGTGGCAGTGGTGAAACTGGAAACCAGGGATCAAACTTATAAACAACACACATCAAGTGGGTAGATCAGATTCCTGTGTGTTGATTTCCTGTTACTCGACTGGTAGGCAGAACTTTCTGAGTTGGAAACTCAGTAGTAGTTTAAGAGAAAGTAAAATGGGGTCACATTAATCTGTACTCTCCCACGTTTTCGCTCAAATGCATGCAGGAGGCTAAGCAAGAATTTCCGACATAACCGTCACTGACTTTGGCTTGACTGGGTTGTCATGATCAAATGACTTCACTTGCCTGGTATGCGCTCCTCTGCTTTTTATGTCCTTGATATCCCAGTTTATACATGTTCGCACGCTGACTTCCTCCAGGACACCACAACCCTTCCTGATAATTGCACTGCTAAAGCTACCCGCTGTGTTAAAGGTCAGCAGAAGGGCCTCAGTGGTGAAGTGGCACTTGCCTATCAAAATGCAAAATACTGGGGTGAAAGAAGTAAAACTCAACTATTATATGTTACAAAACTCGAGACATTCAAAGTCGAGTATATCATTCTCATGTTCCAATACCCAGAGAAGAATGTCACAGCATGACTCCATCCTCGTGATGGAGACTGAAAGAAGAATGAAAAATAATGCAAAGTTATCTCCTTCTTGTTAAAATCTATTGTAATCTTGTGTTCTTCCTCTGTTATTGCACTGAAATAAAGACATTTCAATCCCAGGGTACAACTGAGAGAAGCCCTGATCTAATAATTGCAAAACCTCCTGATCCGATATTTTAGAACTCAGAGTACTTGTCACTTATGAATATTCATACAGACCACTAAAAGAATTATATTCTGTCTGCAGTTACAGGCAGGAAACGAACATGGTAAATTCTAAAGAGACAGCAGTATTTTATGGAACACTTGTGAAATATTAAGGGCGTCCACAGCAAAAGTCTTGTAGGAAAATGGTTCTGGAGAGGTATATGGAACAGTGATAACACCGTCATGGAACACATCTTTTAGAGATAAACAAAATACAGGAATTCATCTCAGGTCTTAGAAAAGTTGGAATTCTTCAAGGTAACCTGACAATGTGTATGTTTCTTTTACATGCAGGAGTATCCATGCTGGTCAGGTAAGACGTTGAACACAAAAGGCTTATCCAAACTTTGCAAGGAATTATCTGAAGAAGGAATTTACCTCCTGAAAGCCTGCCCTAAGGCTTACAGTTAAGGATAGGTAAAAACATGAAATATTTTACACTTGTATGTGTCCCTTCCTTTGCGATTAAGTAAACTGCAGAATTCCTTGATGGTAAAATAATATATGTTTAAGAAGATTATTTTCCAGTGCTTTCTGACAAGTCAGCACTTATATATAAAAAGGCCTAATATCACCCTAGCAAGAAATGGACTTGTTCCAATGGCAGATGTACTAACCCAGTCAGATACGGAGTAAGTTGGTTGGTTTGGAGGACTGGCTTTCATCTGAAGTGTGAGACTTCCTGTGTTCACCTCTCTTCCTACTTTTCTTTCTTTCCCTCCCTCCTCCTGGCAAGACAGTTGTCCCTCCCTTGCAGCAGCTCTGATGCTGCATTTTTTCTTCTCATTAACACATCAGAAAACCACTCAGCTGATCTAATGGCTTTACTTCTGCCATTTTAAGGAATTAAAGTTGCCTGTGATGAAGTCTGGCAGGCTGCAGAGCCAGCAGAATTTTGTAAAGACCAGAACTTTGCAATTGTTGGTAGGAGGCAGGAGCTTTGTTTTCTGGCAATGCACAGATTGCATTGCAATGCACGAGCTCTTTTCAAAATTGTTGGATTTTTTCAGGCATGAAGAGTCAAATTTCATAACAAAAATACTTATTGACATGTTGGTTGTGTGTGATGGGAGAAGACAGATCAAATGTCAGAACAATAGTTTCTTTCTAAAAAGCTTTGTGAAAACTGACTTCTGAAGTGCAAGACTCAAAAAACAATATTTAATGGCCTCAAATCAAATTTACCATTTAAAACTCTCCTCTCACCAAAATGGAAAAGAAAAAAAAATTGGTTAATGTGACTCTAAACTTTCCATTTGTTTCAGATCTTTTCACATGTAGAACAGGCAAAGGAAACTATAGATGATGAGTGCTTCAGCTCTGACCTCTGCCTAGGGGACTCTGGAGCCACTACACCTGCCTCTCCTCTATGTACCCTTGCTTGCAGTCTACGAGGCACAAGGGCTGGAGCGCTCGCAGGCTCTTTGACTGACAGTGTTCCGCTTTGTATGCATAATACTCTATTCTTTCATTGACTAAATGAAATCAGACTCCTGGCCGCTACCGTGATGTCATTTGTCCCTGCTCCAGGCCAGTCCCATTCAGTCCTTACAACCGCTCTGAGGGGTAGCTAGACCATCAGCAGGTGTACATGTTCGCCTGGGTAGCTGAATCTACAATCTGAACTGCGGAGTTTTCTAGACTTCTGCAGATGGAGGATGCAGCTCAGCTTCCTCCCAGGTAAATGTCTTAATCCTTAGAACAGAATTTAAAATATTCTATAGAGATAAAAATAGCTGCAAAGGAAGAAATGTCATAAGCTTGATGCTTGACCAAGACAGTCCAGGTATCTTGGAAGAAACTCTTCTTGGGAGTTTTGTGGGTGAGCTGAAGTGTGAGAGGAAATATTTCTGGCTCTCTCACTGAGAGTAACAGTTTCCATTTCTGAAATTATGTACGTAGACCTTTACCTTTGTTTTCAGTCCCTGCTACTTATTATATTTGATGTTTATTGTATTTCAGTATGTTTTCCATCTTTTGCCTGGGTCTCATTTCCACAGAACAGCTTCAATTTAAGAATTTTTTTTCCCATCCTTCACCTGAAGATCTGCGATTACCAAAGGAATGCCTCTGATTGTTTGCCCTGATCTTTCCTAAAAGTACCCATGCTGCGGTTGCTTTTATGTTGGTGCCTGCCAGATCCTGTCCCCAGGACTTCACTTTCCCTGGGGCACCAGACCTGAAGGTGTTCAAAGAGAGCAAAATTTGCTTTTTGGGAGCCTATGAATGCTTTAGTCTATGTCAGACAAATGTGTCTTCATGCACCAGGTGCTGAGAATCATATCCTGTCTTAAGTTAAACCCATGAAAACTCATTAAAATCAATGGAGATGCACAGGGAGAAGTGAATAAGTAGTATTTAGCTCAGAAATGCTGGGCTCTCATCTGTAGGCTTAATAATCTATTGATAGAGTCATCCTGTGTTTCAAAGCATGCCAAAGCTTCCTATAACATGTTGTGATTGTGCTGCGCTTTCAGCAAAGGTGGGTCGTGTGTTTAAAAATGACATTTGCTTTACCATTCTGCCTAAATTGTGGATAATGTTTTAATAAATGGTATTTTTTAAAAGAAATATATTATTTGATAAAATTATTACTCAAACTGAATTCCATCAAATTGTCACAGTTGTTATGTGCTTAAAAAGCTTCTGCTCCTCTATTATTAAGTGGTAAAAGATTATAATTTGATAAAAATGGATACTAAAATGACTGATTTTAAAAAGTATGTTTCAATAAAATTCAGCATAAAAATTCAAAGCAAAATGTAAAAAAAAGATTTTCTTTATTATTTTAAATCTACACATTTTAAAATATTTCAGCGAACAAATGAATGTTGTAATGGAAGGTACATCACACATACTACATAATCCTCAGTTTCCAGCACTCTCTCATTCACTTATGTGATGATTCATCAGTCCATACTTACACACTATATGCTTCTTTACTATAACAGGTACAGCGTTTACACTGTAAACATTAATATAAGTGCAAAGGAGGTCGTGGTAATGGAAGTTAAGACTTAGTACTTTGCAAACCCTCTTAGTCAAGGGCATTAGTTTTGGGGGCATATATAGCTCCATCCGTGGAAGAGCTTTTTTTGCAGTCATAATTGCATAACTGTGCTTTTCTAACACGACTAGTAAATATATTGCAGCTGATTTTTCCTGGACACAAATATAACCATAATGACCACTCTTTTTTTAACTCAGTAGCATGAGAATAAAAACTGCAGGAAGCTATATTTTTCTTGTTCATTTTAAAATAAAATCAAACAATAAGCAACTAGGGATCAGGCATTCAAAAGAGAATGGTTTGAAAACTGGAGAATAAAAAGCTTTGAAGGAGTTTAAAAATGAAGGACCTGAACTGTCAGTGAAAGAAAAGTTTGCTTACTTATTAAATCAGCAACGTTATCAATTCAATAGGAAATAGAAATGAACTAAATAAGTAAACTACTGAAAAGAAGAAATAAGAAGAACAGCCCAGGAATGATCCAGAGAATATCGAAGATAGTAATAATTTCTTGAATACTTGGTAAACTAACAGAAACCAAGAGTGAAGCTATGAAAAGCTAGACCCTGCATATTTAGATTTGTTCCTGGTATGGTAAAATTGCTTCTATTAAAAAAAAAACCAAACACCAAAAGAAGAAGGTGGGCATTGGTCTGATCCTGGGATGTCAGTTCTTGTGCCAGGTGTCGTTCACTGCATCCAGGACAGAATTAGTGCCTCAGAGGATCCCTTTGCACTTTCACTTGGCGTTTATCATTCGTGCAAGAGGTCATGTGAGCGCTTCAGTATGCTAGTTACAGCAGGAGCTTGAATAAGGATCCTGCTACAAAAGAAGATACCAGGAGTAACTGCTTAGGGGAGTGAGTTACTGTAACTGGGCCTGCTGCGTCACCACTACAATGCTAGCTCCAGCATTATCATCACAGAAACTTAGCACACTTCTTTCTTCACCCCACGGGTGAGCTGACTGCACCAGACTCCAGTCAAAAGCAACATTTAACTCAAAGTACATATTTTTGTGCTTTAACAGGAGCCAAGTAAGAGATAAATTTCAAGTTGCATTTCAGACTAAAACTGCAGCAGGGTCCTAACAGTGAAGTCTTGAGGGTATTGAGCCTATAGATAATAAACAAAAAAGAAGAATACCATTGCAATACATTCTAAAAAGAGCTCATCTTCAGCTGTGTGAAGCACAGTAGATTTTAATTTTGTAACAGAATAGGCAGCCTGAGGTCTTGATCCTATCTTAGAACATGCCAGTAGGTCAGGTACCATCACTGGAAACCAAGCTTGAGATCTGGAGTATAAACGTCAGATGAAGAGACGTGTCAAAGGGTGCAGCACAGCCTCTAGGAAGCTGAAAAAAGCACTAGAAGGTAAGTATGTGGGGTGCAACATTTTGTTGGCCACGACGTGCAGCCTGGTACCCGTATGAAGACCTTTCGCAGGTTATCCTTTCTATCACAACCCATTAACCATCTCATTCTGGTGACATCACAGGAGACTGAGTGAAAATCCAGGAAAGTACCATTGGTCTTTTGTTAGGGAAATTGTCTGTTGCCTTCCAAGGGTAAATTCAGATTGATTATGGTGGGGGTAGGGGGGGAGTGGTCAGCTGAGCATTTCGTCACAGTCTAAGATAAAATAATATCCTAGCATGGGTAAAAACATATTTGGTGCACCTGGAGTGTTATTTGAGCTGTTTAAATGATTTTTCTCTTCACTCCCTAAATGAAAAATTGCATTTTAGAATTTCCAGACCACCTGAAATATAAAGTCATTGAAAAAAACCCAGACAATCCCTTCCTCTCATATTTGTCGTCTGTATGTATTGAACTATATATTTTTTTAAAAAAGTATTTAATTTACCTGAATTTTGTCTCTTTTAGAAAAAAACAAAAACAAAAATTCAAAATGAAAACTTAGAAGAATATGTTTTGGAAATGGTAAAATTAGCCTAAATATATCTGAGTTTTTCCTTTGTTTCCTCCCTCAGAACTACTTATCAAATTTCTCAAATTCATAAATCCTGAAGTAGCTTTTTAAAAGTAATTTATTATTTTTGCCCCTCTCTGTATGTAATGTCATCAGTTATTGACCATAAAAATACCAGATTTGTACATGTAGAGTAGGCACCCATTTCTTTTCCCCTTTTTTAAAAAAATACGCTTTCCAATTGTTTGTGCTATATCGTTCACTTCTTCTCTCCTGTCTACCTGATAATGATCTTGGATTTCTGGTTCCAGTTGTACTCTTATGCTGACTAGTTATTGTTAATATTATTATTTCTTTTTGTTCTTGGTAAGTTGATCTTGAGGTAATTTCTGCATTATTTCTACTAAATATATTCTCTAGATTATATTGCTGGAGTTCACCCTAAATAGTCATCATCTGCACAGAAAAACCTCTAACACCTTGGTGCAACCTAAAGGCTAAAGATGAAGCTCTGACCTTAAAAAATGGTATCTCTTTTTGACTAAGGACAGTACTTTACTGTAAAGGAGTTCTTGCTTGTTAATACAAACACAGGTCTGGTTTTACGGTAGTATTTATTTATGACTTCTTTATATCAAGGCTCTCTAAACTTCGCCTGTAATATACCCTGTCACAGTTTCACATAAAACCGTCTACCAGAAGGGATTGACATTAGTTATGAGAGAGAGTAGCAGCAGCTCTTTAGACATATAACTACTGTGCCATTTTGATGTAATTCAGTTTAAATTTCAAACATTTCTATTTAACATAATCAAGTGGTATGAAATCTTCTTTTAAAATGGCAAGTATACAGTACTAGCTCAATTGGCACTTAGCAACGGTCCTTTTACAATATGCACAATAGCTTCCAGCAGGGAGTTTTTTAAGGACCATCCTTTGAGAGCACAAACTCACACACGTACAATCAGGAGACATCAAGGTTCTATCTCCAGCTCCCCTTGAGATGTTATTTAGTTAATGCACAAATGTTACAGCTAAGCTGTTAGCCTGAAAAATAGAACAAGCAGTTGTGTGCAGGTACACATCTTTTCTTTTTTCATTCCAGGATATCTTCATATTATAATTTCACATAAAGTAACACCTAGAAAGGTGTAGTATGCGATTTTTACTCAGTAGGTGGATTTCCACATTTAAATGCACTGCTGCAGTCAAGTGCCCCTTCTTGAATACTGCATTATATAGTGGGAAAGCACCGTTGAGTGGGTATACAGCTACAGTCATTACTGGATATTCTCTGGTTAAAGTATTGCTGGAAAGATATAGCTCTATCACAGGCTGCCATCACCAGTACATACTGCTAAGAGCATAGCTGTTTTATATCCAATGGAAAGAAAAGATCTGGCCCTGCAGCCAGCTTTCCTCGAGAGAGTCAAATCCTGGCAAACAAGCCCCTTGTCTCAACTGCAAACCTCCCATACTTACTGGTTGTCTTCCAAAAACTGTGCTGAACCATATAATAAGTTCAAATTTCATTAAGCCCAGGAGCAGAGGGAGTTTCTAGCATGCTGCTAAAATCATGGCATAAAGTTCTGAACCGGATGATTGCATTATAATCTCATTCCAGTTGGGATCTTCTTTTCCTAATAGAAGGCTTTTAAATCCAAGATAGGAAAGTAAGAGGGACTCCAACACTGAAGTCTGCAACAGTGTTACTGAATACATTGCTTAGACATCGTGCGCATGGAAAGAGATGATGGCATTGATATTATTGTAGTAATTCTGTCTTGGGTGTAAGACTTCAGTATTGGCTTTAATTCTGTTCATATGGAAAGCTGCAACAGCAACATGGTAACGCCATGGTGACAGCCCAGAGGACTATCTCTGCCTGATGATAAACATATTCTTTTTTAACTAAGAAGAAACATGACCCTTTAGTAAGAAGCCTTGATGACAGACTGACAGACAGATCATTCAACCTATTTTCTTCTAGTCAAGTGTTTTTTAACCTAAGCACCTCAGAGTAAAATATAGTAGAAGAAAGAAAGAGAAAATGGGAATATATTTTTAGACAGTATGAACATATGTAAGGGGAGAATATTGTTATCCACTTGGAACAATGAATTAGCAGCGTAACAGACTCTTTAGAAAGGTGCTCTTTGCTAGTGCCTAACCACAAAATCCATGGAAAAGCCTGGAAATCCACGAAAGCAGGAATAAATTCTGGTTTATTTTTAATATTTTTAAAATCATAGAATAATGTAGATATGAGTTAATGAAAAGAACTTATGAAATCATGTTGGATTTTTACTGTTTGATTGGAGGGGAAAAAAAAGAATTTTTTCCAGTCAAAACATTTGCTTAGACATGTTCTAATTTCAGTGTTTTGATTTGTTCATTTTGAAATGACATTTCAAACTTAAATATACTTTTGTTTAATAAAGCGAACTTCAAAAGTTCTCTAAAAAAAACTGAATATTTTATGGTTTAGATTGAATTTTGGGGTTTTTTTAAACCTGCAGAAGCCAGAAACTTATATGATTTGTTCATTTTGAAATGACATTTCAAACTTAAATATACTTTTGTTTAATAAAGCGAACTTCAAAAGTTCTCTAAACAAAACTGAATATTTTATGGTTTAGATTGAATTTTGGGGTTTTTTTAAACCTGCAGAAGCCATTGAAACTTATATTGTTTCAGTTTTGGATCAAAGTAATACATTTTCTCTCAATTTTTCAGTTCAGACAGTGAATCAAAGAATCAGTGATGTGCACATCCCCAATTATAAGTACTATTATAGGCTTCAGTTGGATTAGGATCCTCTCCTTAATCCGGTCTATTAAAAATGCCTATGTTCTAAATCTGCATGATTTACCTGCTGAACAACAAAGCAGAAGACCTTTTTTTTTTTTTTTTTTTTTTTTAATTCTACTGGCAAACTATCAGACACTCTAAGAACTGGTGATCATCTAAAATGTTTCAGTTTGGCCCATTCTGACTATTCAGGCACAGGAACCGCTGACGTTAGAGCCAATTTTTTGTATGGCCATCTTGAGGCCCGCAGGAAAACTTGCTCTTCTTGACTTCTAGGCTCTGGTTTGAATTATAGTGCTGGACCATGAAGCCAACATATTAGGACCCCAGAGTCAAATGGTTTAAAGTAAGTCTTTATTTAAAAGATTGATGATGAGAGTGCACAGTGACTCTTGAGAAATTTTGATGGTTGATAGTGGCTTACTGGCCACACCAGTTTGGGAGTGGTTGTCTCTCCCCATAGAAGTCATCTGCATAGGCACAGCAAAAAGCAAGACTGACACGCTGTGGTGCAAGAGTAGAACATAATTTTTAAACTTCTGTTAAGTGTTTTCTTTTGACCACTCTGGTTGCCTAGGTAAAGTGGAACTGGTAAAGTCTGCTGGAGAATTCACTTGCCCCAAGGCCCAATATTTGATTTTCATTGTTTGTCTTTGGGGTGTTTTAAAGCACTTTTTTTGCTTCAAAATCCAAAGTGCAGCAGTCTACAAAAATTGGTGACAAGTAGCAGATTGTCCTTTTTTTTTTTTTAACAGAATCATTCTATAATTTCAGCCAGTTAAATAATCTATAACTAGCTCCAAACTAATTCTTGGCTATTCTACAGCTAGAAAAGGCCTAACTAATTTTAAACTATTAAAAAAATCATCTGGGCAGACAAACCTGCCTGCCAAGTTTTAGGTGGATAGGATCCAGAGTGGCTGAGATATTAAATGTGAAAACTCAGTTCTTACAGTTGAAATGCCAAACTACAACATCAGGACCCTGATGCTATAACTTTTAAGAGAGCTAAGTGGTGTAATACTGTACATAATTATTTCACTCATGAGCAAAAAGGCCTATTACTCATAAGCAGAGCTTTAAGTGTTATAAGGGCTATTTCTTCAGAAACATATGCCAATCATATGACCAAACCAAGATTGTGCTTTGCAGTTATATATCACCACTTCTTGGACTTGCTGCCTAGTGCAATATCGACAGATTTTGAAAGTCCATTGGTTATGGCCTCAAGAGATACTTAGCAAACTTTTTTTATTTACCTTAAATCCATCAGGGCAACAAAGACTAAATAAAACTTATCTCACTACATCTTTTTTTTTCTTCTTTATTTCTGTCTGTATCTTAGTTATACGCAGTACAGTACCTGGCAGACTACCAAGGGCTAAAACTCAGCTTTCTCTGATGTTGGTGTACTAGCAGCTTAAACAGCAGTTTTCCTGCCAATTTAAACTTTTACTTTTTAATGAAGAATTTAAACCAGAAAAGTTAAGCATTCCTTGGGTTTGCTCTTTAGTAGGAAGTAAGTTTGAATTGGCATTGTGATTGCTGAAGCTCTTCTTTAAAATCTTATTGAACCAAAACTAGAAATTCTGTTTAAATCCTTGTAGTCATTTAAGAACATAAAATACCAAAAGAGCAATAAACAAAATAAAAAAACCTCAACAAATATATTTTACAACATGGATTTTGGAGAAACAAGCTCCTCTTTCATTTCTTATTTATTAATTTTAAGTAAAATCATTCAGGCCTAACTCACAAGAGAAATTCTCCCTTTGAGGGTGACCTCAAATCTCTCTCAAAATATACAGCAACATAAAATATACACAGAACATTTTATTCCTATACCTGTGCCATCACAGGAAGATTATTTCCAGTCTCTGAAATAACACTGCAGGCTTCTGGGGTTTTCTGTACATTTTATGCTGAGGAGCTCCAGAAGCTTTCCCTGGTTGTAACCCAGTTTACAGCTCTCTGAAGGGGAAGAGGAGCCATGAGAGACTTTGTGATGCCCTAGAACAACATGTAAAGAAACTAGTTTTCCTTCACCTCTCCTTCCATATATACTCCACATTTTCTGTTGATGGGTTTGGGCCAAATGACGAAAACAGTCTATGGGGCAGGACTATCATGCACAGTTGTGATCTTGCAGCTGCTGTCCTGAGTTGCTGACAATTGTGTGACTAATTCTGAGGCCTTTACAAAAGCTGTAGCATTATCTGGCCATGGATCACATATGGTTTGGCCTACTGCAAATGAGACAGCCACCTACTGTCCTAGCTAGTAAACAGCTTGGTCCAGCTATTAAGGCCAGAGGAGATGCATGAGGCTGTGCTTATCTTGAAGCACTGGGCATTGTCATATTCCAGACAATGGCAGGTTTGCATAAGCTGAGCTGCCTTGCCTCCAACAGGAGTTAGATGCTATAATACCTTGAGAATCTGGGCTATTGCAGCTATTCAGAGCTTAAATTTAAACACATGGTTACGTACTTAACTGGCCTTGATGATATTAGTCATATTGCCTAAGAACAGTCTTATCTTCAAAGGCACTGAACTTTTATAGCTCTCATTTCTTTGTGTTACAGGTGCTCTGCGCTTCAGAGAAGAAGGCATACTTGCTCAACTGTTTATTCTCCTTCCATCAGATGATGAACTGGAGATACGGTGACACTGAAATCATGTCTGCAAAGTGTTTGGAGATCTTTGGAGGTTGAGGAAAACTGAGAAATATTATTAGATTTATGTTTACTTTTCCAGAATTTACAAAATGTTTTTTTGATTTTCAATACATCTGCTAGTAAAGATTTAACTGTGTTGTCAGTGGTCCTACGCATCTTTTTGTGGGAAGACTTGCAGTTCATAAAAAAAAAAAAAAGATAAAATCACTGGAACTGCAACATAACTGAAGCAGCATCTGGACTAACGTAGACCATCATGCACACATCCCTCAGAGCTTAGTCCTCATTGGAGCCATGGCTCATAATCAACAACTATCAGCTGCTGTGTTTACCAGATATTTTGAATTACAACTGTATTCAGGCTGATTTTCAGATTCTGTGTTCTCAGATACTTCCTGTGTTACAATAATTGTTTGGACAGGCTTTTGGAAACAAAGCATTGTATATCACTAGATACAGTTCCTTATGTTCCAAGAAGAAGAAGACAGAGAGAAGCTTCATGAGATAGAGTGGAAATGACTTAGTCAGACTGAATAGGAGTTTTGACTCCCTAGATGTCATGAGAGTCGAACACAATGAATCACCTGAAGAAGCGCTGGAGAATTTGGCTCAAATTGGTTCTTTGAAGAAAGTATAAATCAAGTTTTACACAGTGTATCTTCTCTAAACAGTTAGAAGGTCCTCCTCCCTTCAGCTTCACCATGCTATCAGGAGCACAAAGGGGTGGCCTTTTTCAGAGGGAGAACATAACAATTCTATTTCTCAGGAATGGGCACTAAGCACAATCAGCACTCTTGAGAATGAGGCTGAAGGGCCTAAACTATGATGATGCCCTCACAGAACATAAGTCTGTATATAGATCCCTGAGATCTACATGAATATTCAACCAGACACCATCAGATATGTGTTCTATTTTGGCTGAAAAGGGACCTTCCTGCAAACATATGCAGAAATGTGTAGCTAATCCACAAAGAACTGCTTCTCTGCTTAAGTCCTGCCTTGAAATTTCTCTTTATCTGTGTCTGAATAAAGCACAAGGTTGGTGGTTCAATGTGGACTATGAACTCAATGCTCAAAACCAAGACAAACAGCGCAGGAATTGGATGAAATATTTGCTGAAGCATTTTTGTCAGCCAAACCCAGGTAATATACATTACAGATTTACACCACAAGGGAATAACCATTATGTACTTGAGATCACCACAGAAAAAGAAAAAATGTAATAAGAATGTTTCTGTATTAAAGTGAGTTCATTGCTGTGTAATTTTCTAACCAAAATGACATACACAACTTTCCAAGATAAGCATGTCTCCAAAACATCTTTCCTCCTGAAATCTTCATGTGCATCTAGCATTCCTCTAAACTCTGGCGCTGAAAGACAGAAAGACAGAAAGACAGAAGAGAAACCAGCTGTCATCCTCTAAACTCTGGCGCTGAAAGACAGAAGAGAAACCAGCTGTCATTTGAGGGTTCATTCCCTTCATCTGCATCCTTTCTCATCATAAGCTGTATTGATAGCTTCGGTTAACTTGGCTGCTCCTTCCTTAATCCATGGGAAACCTAGGCTTGGCCAACGTTTTGCTCAGTGTGGTTTGTTCCCTCTTCCTTCTCCATGAAGGCTCAATGTTCCTGGCTGACATATTAGGTAAGCTGGAGGAGCCTCTGTTAGTCCCTCACAAATCTGCATGGGAGGGAAGAGGAGGGACAAGAAGGTAATGGTAAACCAGCCAAAAATGCTGTTGTCCATGGCTATAGATACACAGAGCAGGTGGCTTATGCAATGGATGCCTTTTTGTTTCCCCATGCAGATGATTTGGAAGCACATGACTAAACCCTGAGTGCAGACACATGGCTCCAGAGACATTTGCTCAGTTTATGGGGTGAGGGAAAAAAGCCGACTATATATTTCAGAACTTATTAGATATTTCTGAAATACTTGATCATACATATACTGTGTTTAGTACATGCATTATGCCTCAAAGTATTCATGCATGGATATTTACTTTTATTATTTATAGACCAGTTACAACACCAAGCCCACTTCCAGGCATCAAGAATAAACCTATATTTCACAGCTATTTTAATAACCAATAGTAAACCTTGTAGGTGGTGTGAGTACTGTGAAAGTTATCTGACCTTGAACAAGAAGAAAACCCCACAGGAAGACTTCTGTCTCAGAAAGCATCAAGGTGTGCCTGAAAATGGTGGCTTATTTGCAGTCAGAAACAGTTTGGTTCTACCCTAGGTTCTTTATTCAAATGAAAGAACATGCACACTTAACCCAAATATCTCAAAGCCAAAAGTACTTTCTTTCCCAGTGGATTGAGCAAGGTGTGGGGCCGGCAGTTTTTGGAAAAAGCTTCATTGTGGTTCTTCAAGAAATGTACACATCAGCATTAAACAGCCACATCTGACTAAAAGACCAACATCAGGAAGAACACCAGTACTGTATTCTGCAGCTTGCACCACACCATATGCTTGCGCTGCCCAAAAATATTCCACATGGCTCTCTTTCCCTGGTGCCAATGACACTTTAAGGAGCCAGAAGACTCTGCCAGTAAAAAAGAAGCCAGTTAGGAGTACCAGAGACTAACAGATATTAAAGTTGGGAGAAACCACCACAATCATCTATGATATTCAGCCCACATAAAACAAGGAATTTTCCTAAGGCTATCTCTATGGTGTCAATGTATAATTGCAAAAACTAGAGGGACATAAATATTTTTCGAGTAATTAGCACCTGGAATGATACCTCTCTACAGTAGTACCTGAACAGTTATGTATCACAGGCCTTTCTTGGGCTCTGAAGGCAAAGTGGATGTCATGTCCATGTGCCTGAATCTTCTTCCTCCCAAAACAGGGTGCCCACATGGCACATGGCAGATACTGCTCCTGAAAGACAACGTCCTGAACCTGTGCATCGTCTGAGGGTGATGGTGGGCCACAGAGTGTGTGAACAGCCTGACCAGTAATGGTCCAGCACTCTGACCTATGTTGTAGCCCTGCTTAGCTTACAAGCATGAGTGCAATGAGATAGACTATGTCCTATTAGATACACAGCAGAAGTAATGCTTTTTGACAAACTTTAAAGTTTGGCTTTTTTATAGGAACAGTCTGAGCATAAATGGGAGTTTTGGACAAATGATGTCTAGGCTATACATTATGCAAGGAAAACTCCAAAGCCTGACTGAATATTTTGGTTTCAACTCCCATCATGTTATCTTGGGATAAGACTTGTATGGTTCAACAGAAACGTGTGTGTGTGTGTGTGTGTGTATATGCATATATGTATGGAATGTTTATTTTGATACAGTGTTAAGACCACTGATTTCTAGATAATATCTGCTGTGAGACAAATTCATTCTAATCATGTAGTAGTCCACTGGCTCTGCAAGTACTGGTCAGAGCTAGGTTAAAAAAAGTATCAGATGGGGTAAAAAAGGCAAATATTACAGGAATTTTTTACTGATCTCTACTGTAGTAGTAGTATATTGAGGCTCTAGAGGGCTACTTTGGCTAGTCATCCTGTGTGATATTGAGTACAAAGTGCTAAACCCTATCATGATAGAAAAGTCTTCTATTATTCTATCAAAGAAGTTCTAGCTTTGAGAATATAAGAACATAAAATTTGCTATGCATCAGAATAAATAGCTGTGTAATCCAGGATCTCTCCTCTGAAAATAACTAGACAGGGACTTATGAAAAAACATCCATGAGCAGGCAATGGACAGAGTGATGATGGTTTTGGAACCTTTTCCTTGTCTTGCAACTCATGGATGGGGGATTTCCCGAGCTGGAGGCAGTAGGTACATCACTATGGTCAATAGACCCCATGGATCTTCATTTCAAGAATCTGTTAGACTTTTTTACGGGTTTGTTAGAGTTTTGGCCTTCGCAATACCCTGTGGCAATGAGTTTCCTGATTTAATTATGCATTAAATAAAAGAGCTTTTCTTTTGGTCTTTTAAATCTCTACTTGATCTCTTCACTTCTTATGATGCGAATCATGGTCAGCAATTGTTCTGTATTCCCTTTCACTATGCCATTTATGACATGGAGTACCCCCTTCCACTGCAATCTCTCTTTTCCTACTCTGGCCCATCTCTCTCACATGAAATTCTTCCATACCTACGATCACCATCTTCACCTTGTTTGTAACTTTACTTGTTCTATTTTAGCCTTTTTGGGACAGGACTGCACACACAGTAGGTGAAATAACTACAGATTTTTACAGTGGTGGAAAGAATATTTTCTGAAGGTCGTGAAAAAGGGCAAAACACTGATTTGCCCACTGTGGAACAAATAGGAACTATTTCTACAGATAGAAATATTTATGCTAATCTCTCCTTCCAAAATATCAGTAAGTAGAAAACCTTATTACAAGGAAGAATATACATCTGTTAAAAAAGGCAGCCATCAAAAGCAATATACAATTCTACAGTGAAAGCATAGGAAAAGCTGTGATATAAAACCTCAAACATTCCTAAGATCACACAACTTCACGTTCATTTCTCAAAATTTCCATAAGAGCAACACAGACTTTGAGGCCAAAGCTTTACATTCGTCTTCCATCAACTTCAATAACTGATGTTTAGCAGTAAATTCATGAGAGTTGCAAGTGTTCAACCTCTGGAAAAATGCAGCCACTTTTAGAATTTAACCCTGAAAACAGTAAAGCTAATGAATGAGTCACTTTAAAGCAGGTTTTCAAGCATCTAATGGTAACCATGTGGGCCTATGTACTAATGTCAATTCATCGTTTCTATATCCCACTGTTCAGCAGTAGCAGCTCAACCCTGAAACTGTGATGTAAGCCTAAAACCCTATAATGCTCTCATTCAGTAATAGAAAATCTTCAATAAACTGAGCTTTCCAAGATATCAAAATACAGATCAGCAAGGGGACATATTCTTCCTAGTAATCATAAAGAGTTTTTTACATATAATAACCAGGTACAAAAGGCACAGTGCAAGCAAACTGAGTCCAAACATACCTTCGTGTCATCCCAGTGACTTCACAATCCACCAGAGCTTTACTGTTGCACTTACTGCGATGTCACAGGAGTCTCTGGATGTGTGACCTTGCTAGTATATACAGCTCACAGCTATCTGTGCTGTTATCTTCCTTTCTCTTTATCCCCAATGCTAAGACTAGCTTTTAAATATAAAATGAAATATTTTGATTTATGATAAAAATGTTAGTTAGGGAAGTTGGATACTAAATTGCTCAGTGGAATCTTTATCCTTTGATTATGTAGTTGGCTGAGCAAAAGCATTTTGATTCATTCTATTCCAATTTAACTCCCCTTTGCAGCTGACCCAAAAGCTGACCTTTTTTTATGCTTTGTATCCCCAGGAAAACAAAAAATGCAGTGATACTTGTTAATCATGGCATTTCATACTGCATGTTTGAAGCTTTTGGCTTAGCATACACAAAAACTGGAACAAAAGTCATGCAAATATATAAAGGCTTGACATATTCTTTTTCTGAAATCCAGTGTTAAAATCATTTTACTGCCACTGTAAATTAATTTGATCATTTTTGTGATAAAGAAAACATGCACTCCATTCTGGGACTTTGTATTTAGCTTGATAGTGTAGCTTGAAATGTAGTTGCATCTTATTATTAGGCCTGAACCTATGCTCTTTAGAATGACGCCTTAATTCCCCTGCTTCTGTATTTGAGTTCTTTTTTTTCTTTTGTTTTGGAGTTATATTGGATGCTTTCAGTTTTGCTTTATACACATTTACTGTTATATACTGTCAAGCAAATAAGAAGAAAAAGGGCATAGATACCTTCTTACTATGTCCTTTATAATTCCACACTGCCTAATCATTATAATTAGTGCAACTGAAATAAGTTTTTGCAAATTATCCAAAGTTCCAAATATAAACACACTCTGAAAACCATGCCTCATGCAGAGCAAATTTTAATGCTTTACATCCTTGTTTCTGTAGTTAAGGACCTGGACCAAAATCTGGAGCTCTAAACATATCTTTAAACTTTTGTTGGTTTCAAAGTCCCCTGAATTTGGGGTTAAGATTGGGTTTTAATATCTGTTTTTAAATTTAAATCAGTTCTTAAATTAAAAAATGTGTGTGTGCAAGAGAGACAAAGAGAGAAAGAGAAAATGCGTGCAAAAGAGAGTCTGGCTTGGCAGAAATTTCATATTCTGTTGCTAGAACAGTTTGTTTTGCAGGAAAGCAGTCAGTAAGATTACCCACATTATAA
The DNA here is from genome assembly GCF_000699145.1 of Aptenodytes forsteri. NCBI lineage: Eukaryota > Metazoa > Chordata > Aves > Sphenisciformes > Spheniscidae > Aptenodytes > Aptenodytes forsteri. The sequence continues at coordinate 7,547,674 of NW_008796110.1, read as the reverse complement.
ACTTTTCTGAACATACAGTACATTGTAGTAAATTTTAGCATTATTTGTAATACCAGTATGGTGTTATGTAGTCCACAATAGATTTGGGTTGATTATTTTTCCTTTCCAAATGCTGTATTCCTGAATACCCAATATCTGTCCAATCACCCTGATACCTAATGTGCAATGGATTGGAAGGGCAAGTTTCCCTGCATGGTTCCAAATGCAGGCTAAAATGATCAAAAACTCAACTTAAACTTGACTACTTCATTCCCTTGAACATGGATATCTCTTAGGTTTCCCCTGCATGACCACAACAGTATGGGGAGGTGAGTGGAAAGAGCACTGAGTTTCCATGCATCACTTCTATTATTCTCTTCCTCTTGTCCCTCAGTCCCTTGCAAACAGATGCATCTTTTCCCCATCCTTGGCCTCCTTAGTCTTATGTATCTGAAGTAGAAAGTACGTCTGCTATGCAATTTAGGGTAGCTTCTACATCTGTGGTGCTCAGGCAAGGAGTAGGAAGATGTAGATGGACAGAGAAACTACATGCCTTGGTGGGGCAATAAAGTCTTTCCCATATTGGCCCCTTATGATAAAAAGATGTGGCTACAGGATGATTAGAGGTGGAATGAGTGTTTGCATTTGTATGCATTTGTGTACATTATCTAATGGGGGAATAAGTGCTGTATTGAGCACTGGATATATAGAATTTCAGTGTTGCCTGTATGTATTCTTTCTAGTTCGCATTGCTGTTTTCCAGAGGGTTTGTAAATTATGTTCACAGTGCTCTTCCAGATAAAGATCATAAAATAAGGAAATATTTTTTCTTTTTTTTTCCTCTTTCTTTTTTTTTTTTATTTTAACCAAAGCAGACACAACATCATGTTTCTTTTGCTCGGAGGAATTGATAGAACAGTCAATGAGGCTATGAGCAGTGCGACCAGTTCAGATCAGGTATGACGGCTGGCTCAGTGCATTTCTCATGGCACCACTTAGGAGTCCCGGGAACATTCCCATACAGTTTCCCCTACCCTGTATGTTGCGAGCAGTTCTGACAACATGACTTTGTCACCGAGTACTATAAAACCAGGAAATGAGTGAGGGGGATCCTGTCTGCCTCTGCCAGGTGTGACTGACTTAGTTCCTTTGTCTTTGTCTGACACAATTCAGCTTCTTCCTTGAGCAGTAAGGTCCTATATTTTTCTGTCTACCCTTGTTTCCATCAGAGCCCTGGTACAGCAAGTGGTATTGAGTCAAGAAGCACTTTGGTGCAAAACTACTCAATCATTAGAAGGGATATGTGGCAGTGAAGATATTCTAGCTTTTACATTTTTTATCACACTAGGGCTATTTTTTCTTTCTCTTCCACTCTTATTATTAACCTTTTTATAGAAAATTGGCTTACCAAGAATTTATGAATTAGCAAGTCAATTATAATGATGAATGGTAATTACCATTTAAATCCTGAGTCATTCATCAGCTTGTTCACCATATGTCAGGTGATACAAGAGTGCATGAATACTTGTCTGGTGAGTATTTCTCAACTGATTGTTATATTTGCCTGAACTTTGGACCTGTATGCCAAATACTAGGTGAAGAAAAATTAAAATGATAGAAAAAAAAATTTACAGGTAATGTAAGGAGAGGGGGAGTGACAGCACAATAAGAGGCAATGCTGGTAGTGACACATATTAGCGTTAGTATTAGGCAATTATTAGCTTTTTTAAATTTAGGAAGAATAAACATAGCTTTGAGCTTTTCTGAAGATACACGTTATGGCAAATGAAATTCTTATATAAGATTCCTGGGTGAGAAATTATTTTTACAAAGATAAAGTCATGTTTGGGAAAGAGCCTTCCAATCGGCCCAGTTAGCTTGAAGCTGCTCGGGAATTTCTGCCCTCATTGGATGTTTCTTTAGGGGTGTTAAAGGAGATAGTGACTCCTGCCGGGATCCTGGAGAACGGGTGTCTATATGGCCCAACCAGCATTTCATTTGATCCTATCGAGTCTCTTCCTTGATGGTCTTTAATGATGGGGAAAATAATTGAAAGGGCACAACAGCTGAGCTATCACTCAGCCTCCAAATCCAGCCTGGGGTCTGCTAATGGGGTAGTGTGGGGACAATTTCACTTCATCTGTCAGTGCCAGATATCCTGGGGGTGTAAATGCAAGATTTCTGTCTCCAGAGTTCTCAGTCCACCTTCTCACAAAGCACAAAACAATACAAAGGTATCCTCTGGGTCCTCCATAGAAAATAATCTTTTTAGATATGAGTGAAATTATTGTAGCAGGAATGGGTGCACATTATGTGCCAAGTGATAAAGACTGTAAGGATGAAGTTAACATTAATGATTAGAACTTTGACTATTTCTTTTCATTTTGACATACTGTATCTTTCTTAGGTTTAACAGCTCATAAACTGAAGCCAACTTTCTGAATGATCATTTAATTCTTGAAATGTAACCATAGACTAGGAAGAAAATACTAAGATATTAATCCTGGCGGCAGACAGCAAATGCTAGACCCAGAAGCTTAATGGTGCTGAGCTGAATGGAACATAACAAGTCTGCTATCCTAACAAAATACAGTCTCTGTCTCTGTGCGGGTTGGGAATGTTCTCCTGCTATAAGCATCTGAACACAGGCGGACATAAAGTAACAGTTAAACTGAGTAATGTTGCATAGCTAAACGGCGGGGATCTTGTTCAGCTTATCTAGCTGGGGAGAAAAAAATTCTAAGAATATTGTTTTAATCAAAGGTCTGATGTTCTATCAACGCCCAGTTTTCTTCATCGTGCTAAAGTTGCAGTTCTGCTTTTTTTATTATTGCCTCCACTTCTGAAAAAAATTAAGTTCCGTATTGCTGTTCCAAAATTATGTATGTGAAGAAAAAAGTTGTTGAAGTTTGGAAAAAAAAGAAAGAACCGCGGAATTTCCTGTTGGATGCTCTCAACTTTGGATCTAACCAAACCCGTGACTAACAGATGAAAATCTTTCAAACATTCAGCTCCCTACACAAATTTGGAAAGGTGAAGCCAGAAGTATAATTCACTGCCAGCCTATATCTTACAGTGAGTGGCTTTGTGTACTGTGTCTGAATTTAAGTAGAATCAGGTGCTGTATGTTAAAATTAGAGATGCTTTCTTCCTTTACTAATGGACTTAATTAGATATTACAATTTTTTAAAAAAAGTATTTTGTGTAAATGATAAGATGCTCTTGGTTCAGATGCTCTGGTTCAGATGTTCTTGGAAATGGATAAAAGGGCACCAGATAGAAGGATAGGGAAAAAAGCTAGTGACAAAATTAATTTGCAACCTAAAAGGAAGAAAAATGAAGGAGGGAACATGGCAGAAAATTTTCTTCAGGAAAGTTCTGAATAAAAATAATCACAAAAAAATAAAGCCATGTATCCCTAGGAAAAGGGTTAGGATTTGTGTCCATCAGTTTCAGCAGTAGACTTGCAGAGTAAGCCATTACTCAGACATCAGGAAAGATATCAGAATCATTCTCTAGCCTCTTTCGTATTCTGTAAAATTTAAGCAGTCTATAAAATAGCATGGTTTTTTTGGTGGCTCATAAGTCATTACCAATGGTTTTGGATGCCTGCAAAAGCCATCCACCGTTCAGCCCTACATAATGAGCCACAAATCTGGTAAAGATAACACTTCTGTTCCTGATTGAGGAAAAACATAGTGTAGTAATCAGGTGAGTGTTCTTTCAAGGAAAACGCTAAAAAAAAGTCCTGTATGGTGGCAGATACTGTATCCCTGGATCAGCAAAAAGAGCAAAGATTCCCATTGACGCCTCCCACCCGAGGCCCCAATATTCCTAAGGCCGCCTCTGTATGTCAGCATGTGAAGTTGATCTTTCCCAGCTGACGCTGGGCTGAAATTTCTTGGAAGCAGCTGGGGTGGAGATGTGCCAGACAACCTTAAAAAATAAATCAGTTACAAGTGACCCAGGGCAACCCCCAAGGCCCAGAGGTAGGGCGGGTGTTTTGCTACATGCATTACTAATTAACTGTGAAAAGTTTTGAACGGTCCCAAAATTTTTTGTGAGTACCAGCTACCTTTTATAAAAAAGGCCATAAAAAGAAGGTAGAAAACACGGTTCCAGTAACTGAAATTAAGAATACCAGAGTTTGGGGGGGAAAAAACCCAACCCACAACCAAACCCATTTTAGTTTTTATTTTATTTTTAACTTAATGTGATTCTTCATGTCAGACATAGTGTTCCTTATCATAACTCATCTGACATAACCCAGAGTGATGCAACATTTTTATAATGCTTATTTCTTTTTTCTTCCATTCCTCAATAATTTTTTCCAGACAAAAATTACTTCAGCCTGCAGAAAGCCTTTGGACTCTGTCCTAACTAGCCAAAACTTAACCTGCAATTAGGAGTCTTGAATCACTTGGAAAAATAGGTACTCTTTACTCTACCTTGGGGTTTATGTTACAGTAGGGATTGAGTATTCCAGACCCTGCACATTCGGAGTTCAGGGGCCTCAAGGGATAGTAGGAATTGTACTAGAACAGCTTGATTTTGGCTAACCGAAGTAAAATAATCATAATTTTCATATTTTTTAAGCCATTTGAGAGACTGCAGGAGCCTTAAACAAGTTTTGTCAATAATAAACAAATGAGTTATAAATTTTTGCAATACCTAAAATCTATGAAGGTCAGGAGCTGCGTGCGTCCATTATGGCCTGAATATATTTTGCTGGCCTTTCCGGACAACATTTTTCAAGTGAAGATACAGTTTATTTGCATCATTTTATGTAACAGTTGTAATCTAAAAACTTTATAGCATATGTCATAAAGGAAGGAGATTTCTGCAGTCGCCTGACTCTGCCAGAAGCGGCTATCTCTTGTTCCATGAGGACACAGTCCGTTGATTAAGGCTGGGCAAAATTTCAATTGCATGCTGTTTCTGCCGATAGCCAGCTTAGCTGAGCATGACACATGGATGATTATAGCTCACGTTTACCTCCGAGATGATAGAGAACAGAGACATTTGAACCACTGAACCACTGAATTGGTACTAGCCGATCATACCAGCCACTAACTTTTCTGTTCTTCGGCCTGTCTAGCTGGTAGAACGATGAAAAACAGGGCTGAGAAGGCGCCTTTCATAGTTGATGGAAAAATAATCTACTAAGCTTGGGCTGCATCAGTGGCTGGTACTTTTCCGTACAATTGGAGCTGCGCTGTGCAGGGCCCCAAGCCGTTCAGAGGCAGAGGTTTTAAGTCACCTTTATTTCCTCACCGGGGTCCTCTTGGGAGTCTGTTTGTCTATTGTATTTCTGTTTCCTCAAAGCCTTGAGGGGAACTGAGTGAGCTGACGGCAGTCCCAGAACAGGGTGCTTCAGCCATGTCCTTGTATCCCTACGTACACTGCGTGCACCAGCAAGCAACACGGTGCAGGTGTTACAGCCCAGAGGAAAATAGGTGCGTTAGAAAACAGGCTTAAGGTATATGGCTTCGCCTAACACCACGCTGTTAAGAAACACCTAATTTCCTTGAAAAGCCCGTGTGTGTTCCTGAAAGTGAATGTGTATATATATGCCTGTGTGCACATTTAATACTATATTATGTGTGAATAGTATGCATTTATTTGATATTCTTAAAAATAAAAAGAATTAAAGAAAAGCAGATGCTCAGTGAAAAGCAGATACAGATTCTGAGCTTAGCTTTCCTGAGTAAGTAGATTAAAAGGGGTGGAGGTAAAATAAGAAAAGTTATTAGATTAGATTAAGATTCAGTCGGGGGGGGCTACATGCAAAATCAAGCCCAAAGGAGATTTTTCTCTGTCAGAATTCTTGCTGGTAACTGCAGCAGAAGAATCAGATTTAACTGGCTTTTGAAAACATTTATCCTTTTTTTTTTTTTTTCCCCCACATGTGCTTTGTCAAAGGGCATCAGGATGTTTTCTAGTCAAGGTGGAAATGCAAACAAGGATTTTATTTTAGGAAATCTTCTTTTCCCAATAATAGAAGTAGACAATTACTATGTTTTAAGGATCCATTCAGTTACCTAATAGATAGTGCATAAACTAGTGTATATGCCCCATAAACGCAGGATTTGTGAGAGAAAAAAAATGATAAGACAGAAGTTGACTTACTGAATTTAGGCTAAAAATTCTCACACCTGCAGTGCTATTTTAAAGGAAACAGATTTGATAGCAACCTCGTATTTGATCACTTGGAAGGCATGATTTTAACTAAAATACATCATTAGAAAATCAGTGGAATTATTCCTCCATTTTCAGACTGAAACCCTGACAGCCCCTCATTTCATTTTAGATTAAAGAGTTGTTACAGAAAAAAAGAAATAAATATTCAAATCTGTGGTTTGCTGGAATTATTATAGTGAATGTAAACAGAAGCAGGTGGATTTGCAAGGGCTATGAAGGGAAAACGCATCCTAAAAATTAATATTGCCTAGAACGCCTTGACCTAGTGTAATACCTTCCAAACCATCTTTAACAGTAGGATTTAAATTGCAGAATTGACATGGCCAGTTTCTAGACCTTGACTTTGCCTGGTAAGGAGATCCCTGATGTGGAGGGGACTATTACTAAGATTCTGTAGTTATCCTCTGCACTGAATGAAAAAAATATTCATGCCTTTAGGGGTTGTGGGTCCTTGCTGTGATTTACATAACTTACTATGAGCAGCCATGGCAGACACCAATTATAGAGAACTTTGGAACAGCTCTACCTGTAGCTCCCAGTGGAAGCCATGTTTCTGTTGTATTAAATCTGTACAGAAATGAGAATGGGGGGAAAGGAAAAAAAATAAATGGTGCTGTGAACGTTATAAGTAAACCTTTGGGAACAACAATATATGTACTGTGGTGCAACAGATAATGCAATTTTCCTTGGCATTTCAGAGAACATCCAAACCAAAGGGAAAAAAAAAAATGAAATCCAAAACAGAGAGCAGCTGTAACGTCAATTTGCCTTTCACATCCACCGCAGTTTTGTCAGGCCATAATCTAGAAAGCTGAAATGATTTCTGTTATGTGCTTGGTTTGGAAAGGAAACGTGGCCAGGTGAAAAGAATAATACATTTACCAAAGTGTCATCATATACAGTGCAGGGAAGGAATTCTGAATGTCAGCCCGAATAAAAAATCTGCTGAAAACTGACTCAAAAGCTTATGGAGTTAGTGGAATTAATATTCACTGTGGAAGTCTCTGTGAAGTAGCCCACTGTACAACTAAACACCTCCTCCACAGCCTGAACACAAGCTGGTGGCCAGCTGGGACCTGCTGCCACCTCCATGGGAGAGAAGAGAAAGCTGGAGGCACATTTCTGTCTCTCTGTGTATATGGCCTGGCACAGATGTGGGAGCTATTGATGCTGTGGTGCAGCTATGCTCTGTGTATGGCTCAGGGCAAGCTTCTTCCACTATGGTGTGACCTCCTCTGGACTTCTGTGAGAGGGGAGAAGTGTCCCTTCCTGCGGACAAGGATGCAAATATTCTGCACACGATGCTGTGTGTTGAGTCCTGCTGCAAAGCGGTCTGCACCCAAAGCTGGGCCATCCGCCCGCGCCAGGCTGCAGCAGCACTGGGTGGACTGGGCACACTGGGGCGCCTGGAGCCGCCCCTGGGACATACCTCGGGTCTTCATCTTGTGAAAGCCATGTAGCTCTCTTGAAATGCTTCTCTTGGGGCTTTGAGTACTGACCGGAAGCACTTTGCTGGTATGTACTCAGTGCTTCCTAGAATGTTAGAAAACAACAAAAAAACCTTCAATTCTTTACTTTTGTGCCAAACAAAACCAGAATGTCCTTTTTTTAAACAACAACAAAAAGCCCCCACCAAACAAACCAAAACACCAAAACCCCCCAAACCCCAAAGCTTGCACTTTCAAGAGGAAAATAGAGGAAGGAAAGTCAGGCTTTCTGTTTTAGCTAGCACTGCTGCGGTGCTGCTGGTGAAAGGATGGAAGACAGAGCAGAAGCGGAAGGATGGGAGGACCATTCAGATATCCCATGCCTGTGTATGTGAGGCCATGGCTGGGCCCACTCTGAACCTTGGCGTGAGAAGAAATGTTTTGTCCTGCTTCTGTTTCAGCATAACTTTTCAGCTGCTACCATTCCTGCCTGCTTGGGCTGGGTTTTATGCTGAATTGAACAGGTATCTATTAGAGTTTTCTGTATACTTATGTTGTCTGAAGCCTTAATTTTCCTCTTTTCTCTTGTTGGTTTTATAATAGTCCGTTGACCTCTGGCACCTAGAAAAATCACTTCCACATTTGGAAAATTTGGAGAAATTCCTCAGTGTGCTTAATCTTTACAATGTAAAGAAAACACTAGACACAGAAGCTACCTGACTTACCTGAGGTTATAGAGTGAATCGCTGGCAGAGTTGGAAACTAGAACTTGAGGCCTCGTGCTCAGTTCCTTTGTTCTTCTTTAGGACTTGCCTTTTTGGTTAACCAGCTTGTATCAAAAAAATCGGTGACAGTGGTCATAACTGAATTAAAAGTAGGTGTCACTTTTGTCTTCTCTCTTGCATGAATCAGTCCTGTCTGCAGCACATAACCTGCAGGAGACGTGTTGCTCAGCAGCTTTGCAAATTGCCACATGTGCTGAATTCAAAAGGTTGCAAACACCCTTATTTGTGTCTTTCTTAAGATCCAGAACTGATGGTCTGCTATTTTTGCATGTTATGGACAAAGGGGCAGATCCTATACAGGAGTCAATGATGGATGAAATCCAGAAAAGGCTGACATCTGAATTAGCTTTGCCAAAATGCATTTAAATTAGACTAAAATACTTGTAGCTCGTTCCTATCCTCAGCTGGAAAAATGAGCATGTTTGCCTCGGAGCCTCGGCAGCAAAACCAGAGCAAGGACTTTTTGTGAGGTTGGCAGCTGTCTCTGGACTGAGCCACAGGAGCCTGTTGCCCTGAGTCCAGGAGTCTAATCCTCAGGCATCCAGACTGGGGCTTGGGCCCCTCGGTCCATCCTGGAGAGAGGTTTCTGTCCACCTGGACCTTCTCTCAGTATGGGGTCAGAACAGCTCCACATTCATCAGTCCATGTTTGCCCTGTAATGCTGCTGATGAAAATGGGCTACTTTATGCATGGTTTATGCTACAATAGCTTCATTATATGTAGCAGAGAAGTCAGTAATTTTCAGCATTGTATCGGTTACTAAAAATCCTTCAAGTCTAAATGTAATTGAAAACAGGGAAGCAAGTAAAGTGTTGATAAATGGTATGATTCTGCAGTACCTCATGAGCCCACAAAAATCCCTCCAACTGCGATGCAGGGGCTTAACCAGTTCACAGGACAGGTGAAGGAAACGATCATTCATTTTGCGGTCTACGCTCCCCTCAGCCCCCCTCTGTGCATCATGCTCCTGGAAGGCACCATCATCACAAAGCCAAGGAAAAAACAGACATTTTCATCATGTTTCCAGGGAAGGTGGATTATAGAAAATTTGCAGAGGAGCTCACTTCTAAACACATGTCCTAGGCTATGGGGTTAGAGATGTTGTTTTCTAATGTTTGCAGACATTTTTCATCTATTAAGTCCCTAATAAAAATCAGCAATATTGTAGTCTTAACTAAAACTATATTCATTGTATTCATTCTGCTGCAGGTGTTATCCCATAAACATAATTTCACATTTTTACTGAAAGGAGGGGGATGGTGACTTTTGAACCACTAAGCATATTTAATTGCTATTTTAAAAATTTAAACACCTTTTTATAAGTTTCACATATTTCAGTTTTTCTGCCTGTTTAAAGCTGAAATAGGATGCCATTTCAAAAATCGCTTCATGTTTATGAACAAGGCAAGGTGATTTTTGAGCATATCAGATTCTACTAAAGCAGAAAGAAAATAATTTTATAGAGTGTTTTTGCATATGTTATTAAGATTCAAGTCTTGATTTCTTCCCCTTCTAAACAGTGTCCCAAAGACCTGTGGTATCCTCTGTGTTAAGTGCTGGGTTCAAGAGATTAAGGGCAATGACTGGCATCTAGTTCACTTTTATTTCCATTTCAGTGCAACCTCACATCGCTATACATCTGTTTTGTTGATTCAGAAGAGCACTTGAGATGCTTTACAGTTGATTTTGACAAGTGCTACAATTTGATATGGGTAGATAATTCTTGCTGAGATGATTTCAAAAGTACAGAAATTATAATTTTGAGTAGATATTACCTTTCTTTATGATCAGAATTTTCATGTAATATACTGTGCACTTAAGCTTCTTAATCACATTTTCCTTTTTTAAACATTACATTCTTTCCATCTAATCTAGTAAAGTATCGCAAATTAAAATATTGTTCTAAATATATCTTGTATTTTTTTCCATATGCTGTGGACAGCTCATGTAAAACCCACTTTAAAAAGTGGTCCCTCCTAAGCTTCTCCCCAAAACTATTTGGTTTGGAATTTAATTAAGCAGCGAGACAGGACAGGCTGTATGGTAGGGCTGATTAATGCACACCTCGGGTGCATTTCACCTCATGCTTCCACCACATCTGAGGTGTGGATTAATCAGTGCAACTGCTTAGTCCAAAGTGTCTTGGCGTGATTATAAAATGAGCATATGTTAAAAAATAAAAAACCTCAAATACAACAACAAATTCTTACACTACAGAATATCACGCACTGAGATGGAATTTGGAAAAAAAAAAAAAAAAGAAAATAATTTCATTAAATTCCAGGTTTAAACACAACAGAGCTATTTTTCTGAAATGTTTTATAGGGTGATGTGAGAGCGTTCCATCCTGCCTGCACCCTGTTCTCCCCTCTGCACCCCATTCCTTGGGGGTGCACCAGAAGGACAAACCCATCGTCACTCCCCAGTTTCTGACTCCTTCCTTTATCCCCTCTCCGGTCTAATTCTTTACTCTCTTTCTTTCTTTCTTTCTCTTTTTTGTTTATTTATTTTCCTTCTGCCTTAGGCATTTCTCCCTGACGTCAGTATTTACCCGGTATCAGTCTGTGCTCTCTTGCATTGGTGGTCCCCAGGTGCTGCTCAGCACATGAATTGATGAGGGAAGGACCTGTCCTTGGCTAACCTCTGTGAACACTGTACTGGGGTTAACTCCAGATTTACACTGGTGCGACTGACAGCTTAAGTACTCTCAGTTGGAGGCTTTCAGCAGAAAGTCTGGCTTGGTACTTCAAAGAAATATAGAGTAGGATGGGCAGAGAAGTCCTCAACTTTCAGAAGGGACACCCGCCACAAGTTTGTCTTCCTCTAAAGGAGAATGGACTAATTTATATTGAAAAATTGCATGCTTTAGCAGAAAATACTGTCAGAATGTATTCTGAGAAATAGCAGCATTATGTATCATGATTCCCTGATAACTTATTCCACAGATATACATGAGAAAGCGAAAGCTTCTGCCTCACACCTGTGCGCGTCTCCCCCGGAGGCCTGATCCTGATAATATCTACTGAAGTCAACAGAGAGACTCCCATCGAGTTTAACCTGGTTTGGCCATCAGAGAGCGAATGCTGCACCAACACTCACACTGATTTTCAGAGGGCTGCGCTGCTGGCGGAGGAGAGATTTTCCTGCTTCATAGAAGGGCTTGATCAGCAGAGCCCAAGGAGCTCTGGTGATTGACTGAGGCTCCGTGAACTTTGGTGGGTGCCATGCTCTGGCATCCTCATAGGTCTCAATCTCCTCTGTCCCTTTGAAAAGAGAATTTGGCTGGAATTCTCTGAGTTTAAACTAGTAGAGTTTCTGGAGAAGGGTTTTTTTTTGTTTTGTTTTGTGTTTTTTTTCTTTTTTTTAATTTTCTCTCAAGAGAAGAGAATATAGCCTAGAGTTTTTAAAATACCACTGGAAATGAGAAGCTACTCAGTTGTGGGGGAGTGTGAAGGGTCCCCAAGGAACTGAACAGACTAGCAAAGGGGAGAGAAGTGTCTGGAGTAGTGATGGAGGGAGGACGAAGCAAGCAACAAAAATAACAAAGTAGAGCTGAGGCTAATATACAGGAGGGAGCAGAGGGAATTTAAAGAGCAGAGGGGGAGAGGCATATGTCCAAAAAAGGAGAAGACGATTAGAGCAGGAGGCGGGAGGGGTGGGGATGGGAATGGGAATGCTAAAAAGCCCAGCTTCCCATCAAACACAAAAAACGAGGGTCTGAAATGGCACACTCTGCTCAGGGGACGACGCAAGCAGACACACTGAAGTCAGTTATTCATATAAGGGCTGCGGGAATGAGCCCCATATTCGCAAAAGGATTTCAGATCCATGCTCATTGCATTCTCGGAGCCGTTGCTGGGCTGAATTGCCATGTGGCACGCCGGCTCTGCCATCCACTTACCTCTCTACTTGCAACACTCCTGTGTGTTTTTTATGGTATGGTTTACCGGCCACAAAACTTAAAAAGAATTCAAGTAAAATAAAAAGAAATTTGCTAAGAGACATAGGCCTTCCCCTTCTGAGAGATGCACGCAAACACTTCTGTCTAGCACTAACTGTATTTGTCCGAATTCTGCAGAGCTGAAATCTGTACCAGCTTTTTTAGTTGAGAAAAATAGTCGATTCAGCCATAGTTTTTTTCATACATGTATTTACTTTTATGTTTAGCTTATGCTGTTAGGTGTAAATACTAGTGAAGCCTAGTTGCAGATTTAAAACTAAATTCCTGGATGTAACTTTTATTTTCACCTGTGCTAAATGCACATTCTACATTCTTTATTCAGACGAATAGTCTCCTTTCTAGTCAGTAGTCTCACTGAGGTTTATAGGGTCATTCACATAAGTTAGGAATTGTTGAAGAAATAAGTGTTTATGCAGAATCCATCCCATAAATAGCAGAGAAAAAGCAAGTAAGGTAATTCATGGGGGGAAGGTGATATATATACAGGGCTACTCACAAAGTTTCCTCTAGTGTTACATTTGTATTCATATATGTCAAAAATGCAATGTTATTTCTTTTTAAAATAAATTGGAAGCACAAGTCTGTGGTGTATGATTATTTTATTAACTGATAAATCAGCTAGTTCTCAAGGGCATGGAGAAAACATATTTATTTAATTTACAAATAAACTGTATCTATTCCCCATTCCCATCCTTTGTTAGAAATATGCATTGCACTAACAAATTCCAATGTTTGATACTCAGGGATGCTTAAGTATATTTTCAAAAAGTAAACCAAAAAACCTGTGGTTTTTTCTTTTTTTTTTAAATCTCCAGACTTCACTGTGAACATAATCGCACACAATATGAACAAATGTGCTTGTGCTTAAGAAAATGTGTTTTCAGAAGACCCATGCTTTCATAATCCCGCGACTGGTATTTCCACAGTGGCTTTCTACTTTAGGCACACAAGTCCAGTTTAAACCTCTGAATAGGACAGCCTGATTTTCAGTGCTGCTGAATGCTGGTGGTTTCATACATGTAAGGCCTTATATGTCCTTGTCCTCCACTGAGATCCAAATGGGTGGATATCTGCACCCATATGGAGATGCCTCTCTGCATTTGAATATCTTGGATACAGTGTAAAAATTTGAATAAAAGAAGATCAAATACAAGGGTTTTTTTTTTTCCCTATGACAAATCACAGGCTCTTATAGAAGATGTAAGAGTTGAGAGCTACTTAGTTGAGAGCATTCTCATGTCTTTTAAACACTTATAAAAGAGTTATTCCATAATTATCCATTACGGGGACAAAAACTTCTTCAATTATGGAATAACTCTTTTTTTATCTTCTCTTAGTTGTAGAATCCCACTCTAATCTCCTATTTCACTGAATAATTTACTATTAAAAATGGGTGAAAATGCCAGACTCTCCTTTTTGTTCTCTTCCTATGTATATATATTAAATAGGGTATCCCAGTTTAACAAAGGAGAAATATATTCTCTGGTACTGCCTACATCACACCTCTGTTCTCTCCCATGCTTAGCCCAAACTGGGTGCTTCTGTATTCATGAGCAGCAAGTCTGAATCTGTATACTTGGCATCAGTTGCTGTTGTCTCAACTGCAATTGAAAATCAGGTACCAGTTATGTTCTATCACATGCAACAGATTTGGGTTTATCTTAACCCCATAAGAGCATCTATGTCATAACAAAGTGATGGTAAAGGCAAAAGAAGGTAGCACACAACATAGTCTAGAAAAAAACCCTGCTGGAAAAGAAGATGTTAGAATCCTACAGAACAAAAATCAGTGTGTGAAATGTTTGGCAGGTAAGGAATAAAAGTTTATAGCAGAGATATATAGGAAAGTAACTGCTAAATACTGCTAAAGAAAAGAAAAATCATGATTCTGATACTTTACTGAGGTAGGTAACTTTATTATTTCAAATAGTCGTCTTGGGAATAACAGGAGAAGTCATTAGGATCTGATTCTGCAATCTTTATTTCATAAATATTCTCACTGATTTATTGTGGCTACATGTTTAAAAAACTTTATTTGCTGCACACAGTTTTAATGCTGTGGAGTGGGATCTAGTCTGCCGAACTTAGACACCTGATTTTGGGGGCTTCAAAAAGCAGTCCTAAGGCTTCAGCTTTGGTTCCTTATCAAGCTGATGGAGAGCAGCAGGCTTATTTGAAGGCTTGGAGTGACCCTGCACAGCTAAGGCTTGACAGCTAAAATAAGCAGACGGCATCTGCTTCTTGAGGTTTCTTTCCAAACAGTTACCTACCTGGGAAACTTGGACACATGATCTAGGACAGTTTCTTCACCATGTGCCAAAAACTTTGGCATGAGTTAAAGATCTGAAGTAGGCAATGCGGTTCCTACTGCAAGTTTCTTAACAGTGTGGCAAAACTTTTACCTTTTTACACTGTGTGGATGCATTATACCACAATGAAAGTAAATAGAAAGTTTCTACAGATAAGACATTAAAAAGGAGGAGCTATATAGCAGCTGCTATTTATTCTTATTCTTATTCTTATTCTTATTCTTATTCTTATTCTTATTCTTATTCTTATTCTTATTCTTAATTATCTTTATCATTATCATTATTATTTGATGCTGAGCAGGCTCTGATGCTGGAGTTGAACTGAGCAAGATAGACAGTACGATACTGGACTCCCTACAGACACATCTGCAAAAGGACGGTCCGTAGTCGGCTGTGCATAAGGTCTTATTCTTATTCTTATTCTTATTCTTAATTATCTTTATCATTATCATTATTATTTGATGCTGAGCAGGCTCTGATGCTGGAGTTGAACTGAGCAAGATAGACAGTACGATACTGGACTCCCTACAGACACATCTGCAAAGGGACGGTCCGTAGTCGGCTGTGCATAAGACCATGTAAAATGCTTGCTTTGCTTAGAAAATAGCAAATAACAGATGATTTAGAATATGCAAATAATAACTGGTAGTAGGGCAGCTTTCACCGCTGTGCGTGTTGCTATTTCTTGTGTTTTAGTCAAAGTTTGGTTTCCTTCCTTTCTTAATCATGATTCTTAATAAGAGATGTTAAGTATGCGGTAAACTTCTTGTGCCAAAGCAATTTCTGGTGAAATACCACTGATTTAACTGTAGTTAGTGTCAGAGATGAATCAGTCCCCTTACATTTTATTCTGGGATATAAACTCTGCTCACTCAGCTAAATTATCAAGTCCAGTTCTCCACCTAACAGGTTCTAAAGGAATTAAAACCATATTTTCTGTATTTCACATGAATTTTGTGGATTTTAGTGCTCATAAAAGTAACAGATTATTGACATGCACTATTCAAGTTACCCCACATAAATCTGCAAATGTACCTCTGTTGTGCCTGGAAACCTCCCCTGGTATTTCAGCTTTGGACCTCTGTTGAAAAGAGACTGCCAGCTGTGCTAAGCTGTGCAGCGTGCTTTTTGTGTGGATCAGTTTCCACCACAGATTTGGTTGAGACTACCAAACTCATTTCACGTGTGGCCCAAATCAAATTTCAAGGCAGGCCTCTGGAGATGAAAAACCAGGGCATTAATCCACTATATATGTTGCCACCCTGCTACATTTCTGTCACAGTTTCTCAATTAAATTACTATCTTTATGGAATGAAAGAAGGGCATGGGGTCCTGCCAGGTGGTAACTGGAATATGATTTTCTTTTACTATGCAAAATTATTTCAGTTGTGAAGTCATAATGTTATCATTTTATAAGATCATAGTGCCAAATGTTACTTCCCCTGCTCCCCAAATTCCCTCCCCAAAACACCCAGGAATTTTATATACACATATATATATATATGCACATTTCTGTACATAGTAAGAAATCTAAGTTACACCATAGTTTATATCACTAGTTAGGGTTTCTGTTATGGGTCCTTTCCTTCTCATAAACTCACACACATGCAGCTCACCACAAGCTCACAGCTATAACAAGCAAGTTTTCATATTAATATTACCCACTGAAGAAGAGGGTAAAAATTTATCCTAGGAGTGAGTTTAGGACAAATAATAAATTTAAAAAAAAAAGCAAAAACCCCCTAGCTACAATGATTTTACTGAGCTAAACATTTTCTTGCAAGTGGTAAAGTAATCAACGGGCTTTAAACACCCCCAAATCGGGTGTTTGTGGCATTTGAACTGAACTTGGCAAAAACAGGAGTTGTCATCAGGGTACCGCAGCCTGTCTTATCTAGTTTCCCATGGAAATTACATTTCTATTTTCCTTTGGCACTTAAAAAAACGTTCAAAATGTTCAATGACTTAATTTAATGAATGCAATATTATAAATGGAATATATTGAAAAATGTAAAGGAACTCTGCTTGCCTTTTCCAATATGATTAATATTTTATTTTTAAGAAAAGCAAATTAAAGAAAAATCCCCAACCTAAGGTCAACAGTGCCTGTTTAAGGGAACTATCTTATTCTATTCTCTTCAATGCACTGTCTTTTTCAGAATATTAATGGGGGAAAGAGTGACAAGAATGACTTAGACGTACATGTCAGGAGAAAGGGTCAGCTCTTGGCAGTAGGATGTTAATTCACATCCATTAATGAAATTTATCCTCCTTACTGTCTCCTTCCAACCTAAGGTCAACAGTGCCTGTTTAAGGGAACTATCTTATTCTATTCTCTTCAATGCACTGTCTTTTTCAGAATATTAATGGGGGAAAGAGTGACAAGAATGACTTAGACGTACATGTCAGGAGAAAGGGTCAGCTCTTGGCAGTAGGATGTTAATTCACATCCATTAATGAAATTTATCCTCCTTACTGTCTCCTTCTCTTTTTTTTTTTTTTTTTTTTTTTTTTTTTTTTTTTTTTTTTTTTTTTTTTTTTAAATGAAAACGTCTTTTTTTGAGAGAACATCATGGACTTTTCACAGGAGCTGAGAAGGGCCACAGGGGCAGGCCGAGGTAAGAGACTGACAATCTTCAGGTGATTAAGGAGACTCAAAGGCTAGGTAGACCTACAAAATGAATAACTATGGACCCAGAACCATGCCATAAGGCTCAATGGCTTGTGATTTGCAAGTTGATAAGACAAGAAGATTAATAATGCTGCATGATAATGGCTGCTCCCTCTCAGCTGGGGGGGAGGGAATGATCTGATATTGTT
>NW_008796110.1:7504590-7530115 GCF_000699145.1 Aptenodytes forsteri | reverse complement strand
GGCTGCTCCCTCTCAGCTGGGGAGATGGTAATGATCTGATATTGCTGTAGGAGCAGTTCAGTGTGCTGCAGAGAGGAGGGTGCGAATTCACTCATCCCAATTGGCCCCGAGGATATAGAGATTTTGAAAAATGGGAATGCAGTTACAATTTTAATTAGATATAAAGTTTTTAATAATTTTGCTGAAATGAGGACTTCAAAGAACATATTTTGCAGCATTCAGGCCCATAACTCCTGAGTGACAGTTTTGGTTAATTTGCAAGTTTTCAGATCAAACTTTGCCCCTGGCTCCATGCTGAGGGTAAAGTAAAATGTCAATTTCTTTCCTCAGTGATCTCAAGCATCTTATTTAGGCAGGTGTGCTGAATTCTCTTATTCTGTAGACGTTAGCTGAACAAAACTACTCATTAAAATATATGCTTAGGAAAAAAAATTAGCAGCATAAATAAAATCAGCAGTAATAAAGAGAATCAATCAGCAAGAAAAATGTACAGCAATATACAACATAAAAATTTAAAGAAGAATCAGGGTAATATTGTATATAAAAGGTGATTAAATGTTAGCATATGATTATGCTGTCATTGCATATTATTATCAAAGAATGTTTAATTTATACCCTGTTTAAAATTAGAGGTAGCTATGCAAAAAGATATTTTTCTGCTCCAGACCATATTTTTTTTCCTGCTGAATCCACACATATACTGTAGATTTGTGATTCAGATTTGTCGTTCTGAATTAATTACGTTAGATGTCTGAAGTACATTAGTTCTTTGGCAGTCTACAAGGCAGTAATAATAGGGAATGATGTTGTCAGTCATTTTAAAGTCATCATTCGGCTTCTGCCATCTCCATTCTACCTCTTTGAGGGGTTTAGGAGAAAACAGCCCGATGAAAGACTGTTTTAACAAGCCCCTTCTTGGAAAAGACTTTAAAATAAGAACTGAAATAGAAAAAAACCCAAACAAAACAAACAAATAGAAATAAGTTGCTTGATATTTCTTGCACAGTTCTTGCATATTTAGTTGTTGGACACGCCAGCATGGTGTTCTGTCTTTTTGTTTTGTTTTCCTCATTTTTTTTTTTTTAAATAGGCATGAAATCCTTTTTGATTTTTGGACAGGGACATTTTTGCAGTCTTTTAAAGAAAAATTGTACTTTGATCCTTGTTAAAGGTGAGGTTCTGGGTTTTTTTTCCTGTGTTTTTCAGCAAATGATGAAGCCAAAACAACATAGCAATGCAAATTGACTGTTTAAGCTTAAATGAGTATTTGCAAGTGGAAGTTTGATAAGCTTAGAGCATTTGAACTTGAGCTATAAAAATCAATGTAAACCTAGGTATTTAACTTCCTACTTTTTTTACAAGACGTCTGTGCTTAAAGTCAGGATTACTCTGAGAAAAACGCAGGAGCAGTTTTCGGAAGTGGGATGCAGCAAACAGCACGTGCACGCCCAAACACTCACCCACGTGGCACGGACACACGCATCCACTCACACACACACAGAGAACAGGAGTCACTGTTGTCATCGTTGTAAAATCAATATCGGACAGATTAATTCTGGCCTTTCATCCCTGCTCTGCTCTTTCAGAAAAGCTCCCCAGCACAGCAGTACAACTCTGCAAGCTCCTTCACAATAGAGTTTTTTTTAATTTTTTTTTCCGTGCTAAACATTACTCAATGTGCAGCAAAGCTCAACACCCTTTCCAGCTTTTCCCTAGGGACAACTACTACAAAGGGGCTGTCTTTTCTAAGATATGTCAAGGCCTGAAAACACACAAACTGGTAAGTGTACAGTTCTGACCTGACTGAAGCAGCAGTGGCCTGCAGCCTGCAGAGAGCTCTGAGCTGTGTATCTATCTGAGCCGTTCACTACTTAACGCATCATGAAGCGAAATGCTTTCCATGAAATGCATTTAGTTGCTCTTTAAACAGTAAATAATTTTAAATGAACAGAATAGTATATTTCAATAAAACAGACCTTCCCTTCTTTGGATTAAATAAATTGTCAGATTAATTTGGGAATACTGAATACAGAAAATAAATGTAGGATTTTGCTTTAAAATTGGGGGAAGGTTTTAAAAAAAAGATTTGGGATGTAGCAGAAAAACCCCTTAGATCACAGTTGAATTGAAGTATTTAAGATGAATCAAGCAGACTATTAGGCATATCACTGCTGCACCATAGCTAGCTTCTATACATGCTATATATATTCCAAATTTCTAAGTTCATGCAGCATACTGTAAGAGTATGGTATTTATATTATTTGTCTATATATATTACTAGAATATGGAAGGTAGGTATTACCAGCAATAATTCACTTCTAACAATATGCCTGATTCTAAAAGTACATGTTTTTCAATACATATGTATGTTTTTTATATAGAGAGAGAGACCTTTGTCGCTGTCAGGGGCAGAGCAGAAATGTGGATGGAATGGTGCAACAATATAACCCCCTCATGTGTCATCTTTCTAGGAATAATCTCTCAGCATGACAATCCTATGCATTCAGAAGTATTCTGGAAGTTGCCATTGTCTGGGAAAGTAGAGATTACTTTGATGCTGAGCTTCTGATAGACAAATAAGGGAAGGGTTGGTTTAGGTCAGATAACCTGCTTGCAGTCTGATATGTATTCAAGCTGTCCATCTCTCTGAGCCTGCAAAGCTGGTCTGGAAATTCTCTAGGAACAACCTTTTCCATTGTTTTCCACGCTCCCACTTTCAGTGCCAAATACAACCTGCAGTTTTGTAGGTATGTGAAAATAAGAAGTAAGTTGGGGAAAAAAAAAGTTAACTGTATCCTTTCACAGTTCAAGGAGAAATCATATGGGGTTTGGTTCACTTTCAAGCTTGCTCAGATTTTGTCCCAAATAGTTCACCTACTCTGCTTCTGAAGCCTTTCAGAATAAAAAGGTAAGCCCAGGAAAACAGAAGAAACAATGTTCATAACTAGTGTATATACCCTTTTAGGGCAGGACCAAATTTTCATCAGGAATAGGAGTAAAATAGGTCTCTGTGATGATTCTTTGAAATCAAACGAGATTTAGTACAGCATATGTATGTGGTTTATTAGGCGAAACCCTGTAAGGTGAGTTTTCTAAAGTAAATTTCCAGTCTGTTTTTTCAGCTGGATAATCTATTACATTTAGCTTTTCCCACTTCAGCCAGTGCTTGTTAAAACTTCTCCTTTTGTGTCCATGTGCTAAGATGATGGACAGTATTTGCTGATTCAAGCTTATCTAAGCTTTTAACAGGAAAATCTTGGATCAACTCAACCTGTTTGAGCCAACAATCTTTGTGACTGAGGAATGGTTTCACAATAATAAACGAACACAAGTAGTTTATGGAACTCTGCTGAAGAAAGGAAAAGCCTTCTGTATTAACACATTCATGTCCACTTTTTAAAATGGCTCTAAATAATTTTTAAAAGTCTTAATCCATCTTTTGCTTATATCAGTGGACTGAAACTCAGTTGCAAAGAATGGCATATGCCAAAGCATGAGCTCCCTGCTCGCTGATGGAGCAGAAATGTGTTTGTAGCTCAGGTTACATTTTCTGCTCCTGATAGTTCTGAAAAATCCATATATGGCCCTCACCTTCTCACTTACCATCTATTTGCCTCTATTTTCTTATTTATAAAACAGTTGTCCTTGTGTTATTACAGTAATTACTCCAGAGCAGTCTTCTGGGACGAGGGGAGATGCTCCGATAGGTTTAGGACGTCTCATCATGTAACTGACTGGGGTATCCTCTAGCCCATTGAAATGCAGGGCCAGGGCAAGCCATCCTGCATGTCCCCCTTCCCCTCTTCCACCTCTCCTTCCACGTCAGCCCTGACGTGCTGATCTCAGCATTATATCAATGAATGCTGCAGGGAGATCACTGCTTCTTTCTTATTTTTTTTACAGAAAAAAAAAAAAGAACAAATTCTGACAGAGGAAAGGCAATTAGTATGAAAAATAGAGAGTGTATATGGGACAGAAAACAGCCCTTTTATGAAGGTCAGTTCCTTCCGACATCCTCCACTGTCCCTAGATAATATGCTCCTGAGTATGTTGGTCCTTTAGCAAACCCATCCATGGGGAGGGGGGAAAAAAAAGAAGAGAGAAAGAGGGGACAGGCAGTGAATTTGACAGAAGAATGTGGAGATCGAGGGGCTTTGCCAGTGTTGAAAGAAAAAAGAATAAATTTGAACTTCTCTTAATGTATTTTAAACAGCTTTGAAGTTTTAATGTGAAGTTATTGTGCATAGTAAGAAAGACCATTTTCCCCATGGATATTAGCTAACTGATTGCCCCAGGGGCAGAATGGGTGGCAAGAGAAGATGCATTAACCGATCTTTTAATGTATTTTAAACAGCTTTGAAGTTTTAATGTGAAGTTATTGTGCATAGTAAGAAAGACCATTTTCCCCATGGATATTAGCTAACTGATTGCCCCAGGGGCAGAATGGGTGGCAAGAGAAGATGCATTAAAACCGATCTTAAAAAAAAAAAAAATCATCTTATGGGACTTCTCAGCTTCAGAAATGTTTTGAGGTTCATCCATATCACATGCTTTACTGCTTGAACAGTCGTGTATACAGAACACAGCAAGTATGACTGCAGTGTTTGTATTTCACTGGGAACGTGTTTTTGGCGCATCCTTCACGTTCTGTCAAGTGACAACACACAGTTGGCAGTCATCCTTGCAAGACAACAAAGATGAAAGGACCAGCCGGTCTCATCTATCTATGCTATCAGAACTCAGTGAATAATTTGCAATGAAAAATTTAGTCTTAAAATATCTCTTTTTTAATGTTCCTGAACTATTTGTGAAACTCTACATTTGTTAATTAGGTAAGAATTACTAGAATCAATAAATATATTGCCGGTACTCCATCCCAAAATTACAAATAATTGTCAGACATCTCTCTCTTCACTGACATGAGATGCTTTTCCCAGATGCCAGCCCGTCCAGTTTGATCTGCTCACCACCCCAGCATTGCAGCAGTGTTGGTGGCAGTTTTCACAATTGATAGAAGTTAGAACAACCTGGAGGCTGTACTAAATTGCACCAGGACACAAACAGGAGTGAAAAAACAGGATTAGATTTAGGTAGAAAGATTATTGAAAAGACCTTATCACTTTCCTCCCCAGGTGAAATAACAGGCATTCAGAGGCACATGAGCTGGCTGCAACTCACTTCATTAATCAAATCAATGTGAATTTCAAATTTCAAATATAATATCTGAATATACAATTTTAAATTGGTGCTGGTGGAGTTTCCAGCATTTGAATTACAAATTTGCTTTTTGCTAATCCATTCCCTAACAGAGATCAAACACTTGAAAATTCATGAAAAGCAAACATGAAAGGGTCACAAACATGGTCAAATGTTACCTGGCTGTTTAATTCAAATGGATACTCAAAGAAAATGTTTCCAATATTTGTTCAGCCCCTTCTTTCTGGTTAGCTTAAAAAATTAAAGTTAAATGGCAGACTAATACTATGTGCAAATCAAGAAAAAGAATCAAGGAGACGGGAAGATAGAAATACAGAAGAAGATCATAAAGAGAGATGGGCACATCTGGAGTCATATTGGATATCAGACTGAGTCTGCGGATGTTCACATCCATAGCTGGGGTTTAACCTCTGATAAAAATAGCTGTAAAATTTAGGAACAAGTTTAAATTTTGAATACTTCTATCATTCATCACCACTGTGATAATCAGTTCTGCTGCATATGCATTGCCAGAAAAATACATTAATATCCAAACGTGCACCTATATTTTGAGCCAGTAGTGAAAGTTCAGCAATTTGGATACACATTTCCTTTCTGTTTCACTGTTGCAAGTGCTATTGACAGCAAAGTCAAATATGCCTTTAGCAAAAAGGAAAGAAGTAATAGGATTCTTGTTTCTAAAGGTCTGCATAGTCACATTCAGCACATATTTTATTTTCCTGCATTACAACAATCTACAAACAGAACCTTCTCATTTCAGTTTTTCACACGTTTTCTTTGTGTGAATCTCACTGAAATAGGCAAGCTGTCAGTGACAAAGCTTAGTGTCAATCTCCTATGAAGTTGAGAAATGGGAATTACAAAAGGAAAAAGCTAGTAGCCACAATCAGTACTGTAGCTACAAACAACTTTTTTCACTTCATCAACCAAACTTATACTAGAGGGACAATCTATGATGCCACCCGTCATTGATGTTATTGCTGTTTCTGAAGACAAATTGCTTTGTGTAACAGACAAGTTCTTACGGGGGAAAAAACCACAATGAGAGTAATGTTTGCCAGGAGAAAATCAAATTCTTCTATCCTTATAAATGCCATGGGTTCCTGTCATACCATGACTCCGTTATAAATCTAAGCATGCCACCACTGCTCGTACAAGGTCACCCACTTCAGTCCAAGTAATGCTTATAAGAATCTTTACTTTTAATAGCAAATTGCTCTTTGCAGGTGCACAATTATTACCTCACTACAAGATCAATCAAAATGGAAGAAAGGGGAGGTGGTCCTTTCTCATGCCCCACGTGCTTTCCTTCAGTCTGTAGATACCTCAGCTTATAGCCCAACTGGGAACTCTCCACAACTCCAGGAGTCCACCACTTAGTCTAGCAAATAGTACTGTTGAAGTTGGTGACTACGCTCCTAGACATCTGTTATAAGGAAGACATTGTAACTGTTAAAGATGGGTGTAATAAGATTTTTGAAAAAGGAAAACAGGTTTAGGGATATTTAGCTTTATTCTTGGCCATGAAAGAGTATCAAAAAGTAAGAAAAGTAGGTATGATGGATCAATGAAGGTAGTTTGCTCAAAGAATTCAAAACGATGGTTGCTAGATAGGTAAAGGTGGAAGATCTCCCTAGAGATTCTGAAAAAATATTACAAAGCAAGGAAGAATTTATTAATTTCTGACAGTCAATTGTTGCAACTAGTATAGGAAGTGATGTTTGAGTCATCATGGGATAAAGAAGGTTTCTAGATTGTTCTCTTTCCCAATTCCTGTTTTTGTAAGTGATTGTTTCTTCCCCCATCCTTCTTGCTGATGCAGTTAAATAAAAGAAGGACTTTTGCGAGTAGAGAGTTCAATTTTGTTCAATTAGGAGGTTACTTCACAAAGAGGGCACTTTTCTAGAGGGAAGAACAGGAAATCTTTGTGGGACAGGGGAATGACGTAAATGATGACGACGTTCTGTCAGGGTGAAAGTTGGAAGGTGTGGGCCCACGTGGAGTGAGCTGAAGATTACCAGCACTCTGAAGGGTGAGCTGCAGCAGTAGTATTGTTTAATGGGATCCTGATTTTGTTACTTCTCTTCTCCTGGCTAGAGGATTTCATAGCCTACATTTTTCTCTCGCTTTCTCTCCCTTAAACGAATTAGAGAAAGAAGAGGAAGGAACCAGTCTCAGAGCGCTTTATTTTGATTTCTTTCCCTTCAACACATGCAGGTCTTGTTCAGCCAAGATCTTATAGATGCTGTGAGATGCATTTGCTGAGCTGACATGTGTGATTAATTTTATGTTCCTCTTCCTTCTGCCATGGAAGTGATAAATCAGGAGCTGGGTAAGTTTCAGGGTAGCTGACGGGATAGGTAGGCTCCTTTTACTCCATGCTATGGCTGAATGTTGGAAATAGTAGAGTTGAACTAAAACTAAGTCATTTAGAGGAGGCTAGGTTATCTAAACTAAATCCCATCATTAACTTACAAAATCTCATAGCTGCCTAAAAGCTAAGCTCGCTGTTATGGCTCAGAGTTGCTGCCTTTCAGTCTCCACTGACACTGAGCAGCAGGAGAGGACCTCCAGAGGTCCCTTTCAACATAAATTAAACTGTGATTCTATAAAGGGAGCTTAGACAAGTTTAGACTATATACGAAATTTTTAGTTGACCAAAGTCAAGTGAGATGAATTCTCCCTGACAGACTGACACAAGGCCTGTTTCATGCTTCTTTTTGGGTGAGGCGTGGATTGCAGGTATTTTGTAGACTGAAGACTGAAATAAATCTTATGATTTGTCAAAGGCTTAACAGCAATGTCACCCAGTCACTCTGCCTGTCAGCTTCCTGTTATAGCCACTGGACATCCCTGCTGCACATCAGTCACACGATAGTCAAGTCTTCCTCATTCTTCTATGCAAAAAGTGCCAAATTCTCTTTAGATTGTTTTCTTGCAAAGGTCTATGTACATTATTGCATGGTTCGCACACGTGAAAATTTCTTTTCCTGTATTTCATTGAGAAGTTGAAATGCATTTTTCAAATTCCTACACGTGCCATCTTTGGGCTGTTTGATGTTTGCTGAAATGTGGTAGGAAGTGCTCAAAAAGCAAATTTCCAGCAAATGCATCACAAAGATCTGCAAAGCAATTGCTCTAGGATAAAGTAACTGTTTGTGTAAATTATCCATACTTAACAGCTATAAGACATAAAGGAATGGGTTATTTGTACTGAGTTACCATAATCTGCCATATTAATTATTTTTTTGGAAGAAATACAGTTAATTGTGATCTACTGATTGTCTTTGTTCCATGCAAAGAAATTTAATTACATTTGGAAAATGTAATTAATAATAATTACATTATTACAACTGCACAACGTTAATTACCATACAATAAAAAGAAGTCTAGTTCCATTTGGAATGTGTTGAAGTGATCTTAGCAAGTTCATAGGATCCTTAAGAAAGGTAAGGATGCCACAAATAGGTCAGAAAGCTCCTTCACAAGCTGGAAAACTCACTCCCTTGTGTTGACAATTAGCCTCATGAAAAATATGGAAGCTAAAGTCTCTGGGATTTTCAACAGCTTGTTTGGTGGCCTGTGGTCAAAGGTTCCCAGAACCTCTTCCTGGGAAGCTGGGACAGAGGCCAACTGCCTGGAGCTTCAGGACTTCCAGTGATCTTGAGATGCCATGGAGCACATTGGATTTCGTAACCAAATCTGTGGGAGGTGTAGGTTGCTAACTGTTTTGTTCCTGTAAGCTTGTTATGCTGAAACGAACGTCAACCTTACCAGTAAGGTTTCTTTCCTCCAAAAACTGCTCTGCTGATGATAACATTTCATGATCACCATTTTTTTTGCACACCAGAATGTTTTTCAAAAAAATCCGTCACTGCGTTTCTACTGATAGAGACACTTGAATAGAAAATGCTCCTGAGATCACTGACATGTTTCACATAACACTATTTACCACTGCTTAAGGGAGACTGTAAAAGTCCTGTCAAAACCATAATGAATACAGCACGCAAGCACTCAGTTACTGATATAACTACCCCTGCTGGAATTCAATACATCAGAGGAGCAATGAGAAATATATTTTAAAATAGTAACTTTAGCCAATGATCCTACAGTGTGATATATAGTTACAAATCTTAACATCAGAGATTGTAGCCTCACTGCAGAACAGGGATTTTCTGAAGGATCCACACAGAAGTCACAGCAGATGAGGATAAGACTGAAGCAGGACTGGATTTTTTACAAGGAGTACAGACTATGTTTTTGTCACACCAAAATTATAACAATACATTCACACGTATGGATTGTCTGCACTGGCAAATGCACACACTTTATTCATTACTAAAATCTCACTGGTGATTTCATGTGGGGATAAACATGGAGCTCAGACACTGACAAATTAAGTGTCTCTTTTTTTGGTAAAGAGACTGAAATACCATTGCTGTATTTCCATTCTTTCCATGCATTTCCAGCACTCGACACAGTTTTTCTCTAGCCTTTGCATGAACTACTGTTCGGTAACTTAGCCTGGCTCCCCAGGGGTCTGCTTATGTAGACAAGAGAAGGTACAAAAAGTATTGGAGTTGATATTTGTTGGCTGTT
This sequence comes from Aptenodytes forsteri, assembly GCF_000699145.1. NCBI lineage: Eukaryota > Metazoa > Chordata > Aves > Sphenisciformes > Spheniscidae > Aptenodytes > Aptenodytes forsteri. Next base: position 7,520,299 of record NW_008796110.1, on the reverse strand, counting down.
GAGACATCATTTACTCTTGTTTGAGAATTTGTTAAAGGTATTTTCCTTTCCAAAGACATCATTTGGAAACAAACAAGCTTCTATAAATTGAACTAAAATGTCAAAGACCAAAGGCGTAATTCTTGAAGGTACTTGACCAGTCCAGCAAGTAATACAGTAAGATTTGTTCAAATAAAAAAGGTCTAATTAATTAACAATAGTTTAAAACTGTATAAGTAGAAGGGAGAAACTCAATGCATCTCAAATATAACAGCTTTAAAGCAGAAGCTGGCCAGCCCACTGCCCATTTGTATAGCATTACTTTGCGGCATGCTCAAAGCTGAGTTTACAAATGGCAAGCAGATAGCAAGTTGAGCCAAAGAAAACAGACGTGCCAATACACCATACCACTGTGTCGAAAAGTGGGATCAAAATAATGTTGTGTTTTCATCTTCAACATATGACTTTATATATGCTGCCTATTATCAAATATGTCTATCTCATGTGGGCTTGTGTGTACCTACAAGCATACATACATATACGTCTGTCTATGTATTTGTCTACATATGCACGATCTGCAAAATGAACAACTGAATAAGCAAGGTGAAAGTTTTAAAGAAAACGTAATTTTAGAATTCCATATTTATCATGAACAGTGACATGAGTGCCCTGAAGATAAAGATCTAAATAATATAGTTGAAAATTATATTGTTCGTGTGAGTTAAAAACATACTGTGGGAGCAAGCACTATTATTTCTGTGTGTATACCTACATATTCCTCTATATCGGTACCTCTATCTATACGCTGGAGTAGAGAAATATTAGCTAACAATAGATGCATCTAATTGAAATGTGTATGAATGGTATGTACTATGCACTATCATTTCTTTCTGCAACTAATTTAGAATTCAACGGAATAATATGAAGTCTTTTACTACTTAATTAAACTTTTGTAATGCCTGTTTTACCAAGATGAATAAAATGCATAAATTGTATGAGGTGACATCTAATGCACACAAAAAAGAGAAATGTAAAAAATCAGAACAGTGGGTACATTAAACTGATTCTTAATAATTGAAACCAATTTAATCATTTGAGATTATTTTATTCTAGCTGACGTAATACTGTAGCAGTTTTATTCTAATTATAACCTGTTTCATTTTACTCTGCCTTTCTAGTTAATTATTACAGTCAATTTGTAAAATGACATGGTTCCACATTTGCATAGGTCACTATTAAATAAATGAATAGCTGAAATTACTCTAGCATTGAAGTGTCAACTTTGGTAGAAGTCAAGAGGACTTCAAATGTTCTTCTAACACCCCTTAATGTGTTAATGACCACTATTAAACTGCAATTAAAAGGCCAGAGAAAAAATGCACGAAACAGTTAATAGAAAAATAGCAGAGACACAATTAAAACACTTCGGTTTTTGACTGATAGAAAATAAAGCGATATGCTGAAAGAAGTATAGTATGAATCTATGCCTAACACATGACAGAACTGACAGTTTAATGATAACAAATCATAGGCTGCCTTTTTTGGAGCATTACACGTCAGCTTGACATTAACATCAGTAGTAAACAAGACAATGCAATGATTTTACCTTGTATTTAAATTGCTACTTATTATGGTACTAAATAATAGCTTTAAATAACTTGGTGTCCAGGCTAGTGATGTACTGTGTTTGTATGAGACAGTACTGAAAGATATGTTTAAGTTTTTTGTCATCCTAAATAAAGGATATATGCACAGTCTTAGCTGTGCAGTCTACCACGTTTGCATCTGAAACCTTTCCTGAATCCATAACACTGTCATTAGGTTTGTTTGCTCATGAGAGGAACGAGTAGTGATGATCTAGTCCTAACTCAAAGCAGACCGGATTTTTAGGTATCAAGTGCTGTGTGTATAACTCCTAGGCAGCAGCTCAATTAATCAGAGCTATGCCAGAGCTATCATATTAAACACTGTTACTTCAAAAGCATACTTTACTGAGAGGTGAACTGAATAGTATGGGGATGGTGCAAGTGATTCCAAAAACTAAATTATGTTCAACATGAAAATCAACATTATGTCTGAAAATTTAAATACATACGTCAGAAAATTCAAAGTTATGGTTCCCACAGGAATTAAAATTTGACCTCCATGTACATAGGTAGTATTTCCTATTACTGCCACATTTTAATCATTCATATAACCTACATCTCTGCAGTCTAGATGAGTTATGTTTGCCATGGGAAATATGACTTCTTGATTTCCTGGTTATTATTTGTGTTGTGTATGCTCATCCATAAAGTTAAATTAGCTTTATGGGTTAAATCCTGTTCTCAGTTACACCATGTAAAACCAGGCTATTTTTAGTGATCCAGTGGATTTAAGTAATTCCATTAATATAAACAAACTTATTTTGGATTTCTTATGCTGACTAGAACAGAATTACTGCTCTCCCTAAAACTCCATCTGTGATATTGCTTAGTCCATTGTAAACAGGCATTTACTTCTTAGATCAATGGACTGAATCACCATTGCTCTTTATAATCATGTCTTTTCACTTACGCAAAATGAGCAAAAAGAAAGATCAGCATGTTACCTTTTTTATGCTTACTTTGCACAGATAACATGAATGTGTTAATGCATTCTTCTGTAAATCAGTATGAAAACAAAACTGGTCTTCCCTTTCCCCTTATGTTTATTTTATTAAGCATATAATGGCAGAAAGCCACACAAATTTGGAGGAAGATTCAAACACCATGTTGCACATTCTTATATGACTACAAAATTATGGTTGCAGAGGAACAGGTTTTAAAGGATATTTAGGCATTTAAAAATGTAGATAGGCTCCCAATGGGATTTTCAAAGGTTGGATTATTTTGAAAATCCTGCTAGGCACTGAATGTATTTCTTTGAAGTTCTCATACATGTGTAAGTTCATACATTGGAGAAAAAATGCACATAATCAATGAAATAATTGGAATAGGTTCAACCATATCCATTTCATGTGCACCACAGATTTTCATGTGCTTAAGTCTGTTTGTGTCCAGATCAATGCAACTTCTTTTGCTGTTAAAAATGAGAGATAGTAGTCATATTGTGCAGTTGCAGCACTAAATTGTCCATTATTTATAGCTTCTCTATTTCAAAATCTCATTTCTTTAAAACATTCAAGTTCCTAGTCCTGCTGAGGACTAAACCCCAGCTGAATGTGAATGCAAAAAATTAAAAAAAAAAAAAGAGAGAAAGATATTTTATCACATTTGCACAGTTCAAAAAATTTTTCAGGCTTTTCGTATTACAGCAACTTGCCTTTTAGAATTGCAAAGGATAAGAAACCGTAGTACATTTTCTTGGAGAATATTTTTATGCAGATAATTTGGTTGGGAATTCAGGTTCACCAGAAATGTATATGTATGTAACATCCGTGTTATATCACTTTTATAGGTTCAGTACCTTATCTATTCTTGCTAGCCTCCTCTATGGTTTTTCCCTTTTCAATGGTCCTTAGCACCTGTCAGTACAAAGGAAAGCCCAACAGACCCTGCGCCAGTTCCTGTTCCCTGTTGATCCAAACACGAGCCAGTTTCACAGCTGGGCTGATGCAGACAGGCTGAGAGGCACAAGTACTGTCCTCGGCATCCCTTACATGAATCCCCTCCCTGGTCCTGGCCGTCAGAGGAGCGCTTAGCCTGCGAAGCCTTGCTGCAGAGGCCCAGGTACGGCAGCAGGGCCTCTTATTTACAACATCAGCTAAAACAACCACATGGACCCGATTGCCCAAACAGCATTATTTACCACTGCTGGCCAGGCCAGGGCAAGAGAAAGAAGCAAGTGTATATTAAAGCACAGAAGAGTCAAATGGAATGGTAAACTTCGGTAAAGGATAAATGGAGTATATCATCAGGAGCTCTACAACAAAAATACAGTAATATTTGTGAAGCAGAAGAAAGTATAAACATAGTTTGGGCTTTCTGTAGGGAATAACACGAACTAAAGCACAGAAATGTGACACAGAGGAGCAAGTCCAGAAAAGGGGGAAGATTAAATGGTACCAAGCTTAGATTTTCCTTTAAAATTATACTCAAAACCATAGTGACATTAGTTAATTTAAACACTCTAGTTAACCTGGGATATTTGTAAGCATTTTTAAACTGATCTTTTTTTAAACATCGATTTGGACGTGCTACAAACCATGCAGAAGTGACAATTCAGTGAGAGAAATAAGTTTTTTATGTTTGGGGGAAAAAAATCTGGACCTATAAACAAATTTAAACATGCCTGGGTTTTTTCAGTTTGCTTTTAGTTTTCTAAGTGTTTTGTAAAAACCAAACCACACCAAAGTAACAAAAAAACCACCCCACCTAGTAATTGCTTTGGAAAATATTTAGGTTGACTTTCGTGGCCTTGTAAAAGCAGAACTTGATGTGGAACCGAAGATACATGTGTGTATATATATATACGTACATTATTTAATTGTAAAGTTGTGAAAAATGTAGATCTATTTAAAGCAGGGATGACAGTTGTTGAGCATTGTGATGTATCATCTTGACATGAACTGAATGAGGTAGATTAGTGACTGACACTAGCAATGTCAGAATTTACATTGCAGCACACACAAACTCCGTGGAAATATACTATTAGCGCTTGGAGTAAGCAGTGATGAGTAATGAGATAAAAATTGACAGTGTCAATAGTCATACGCCCTCACAGTCAAGAATAATGAACTGTACTATGTGTATGTATATTAATATGTGTGTATGTCTGTCTGTCTGAAATATACCTATAGTAACTTTAATTACACTAAATTCTGTGAAGCAACAATCCAAAATCATAGATAAGACAAGGAATCTCAGTGAGGTCTACTTAAAGTCTATGGAGTGCGATTTACTCTACATGTATCTTCACGTCTACACGTGGTGTAGGCATCCAGTTGACATTACTGCTTACTCTATTTCACTTGCCAGAAACCGGTCTAACACGTACACAGCTGTACACAGATAAGGGAAATACCCTGTTTTAGTAGGACTACTTTTCTAAGTACTGTTTTGCTTGTTTAGAGTCAGGCCAATAGTAAGTTTTACAGGAACAGTGGAAAGCGGATATATACCTACTGTAACATACCATAACAGTTAAAGAGTATCATGATCCAGTGGTCAGTCCAGTTTGATAAAATTTGTTTCCAACCTTGATTGCCTGAGAGATATTGGGCAAGTGACCGATGAAACCAGGTCCAAAGTCCCCATCTCTTTGGGGTGCTCTATAGCACTGCAGAATATCCTGCCTGTGGCAGGAGTAGCGACTGCGGACATCTGGCTTTGCTGGAAAGCGCCTCAGGTGTTGTAAGTGTATCCAACAGCTGCACCTGTAAGGTCAGCCCTCACACGGTCAGAAGGATACAGGGCCCTGAACTAAGCAGGGAGAAGGTAGCTCCATCACACTGGTGAGCGTGTTACATGCTAGGTGGTACTGAGTGAGAAGAGAGTTGTTTAAAGTTCCCTTTGCAATGGAGAAACCCATTATGATGGCATATGCAGGTTAAATTGCCTTTTCCTCAGTTTCTCTCTGTAGAAGTCCCTGTCAAAGCAAATCACTTTGACAATCTCAGATTAAAGTTTATTTCAATGCCAACTCTGGATAGCCACTGAAATGTTATAAGGATGGGAACGATGTTAATGCCTCAGTGGAGAGATGATTATTATCTTTTGTCCTTCTTTCTCTTTAATAATGTTTGTATCATCTTGACATGAAGTGCATGGAAGAGATTAGTGACTGCCACTAGCAGTGTCAGAAATAATGCTATGTTGTATCAAGAAATTAAGTAATGTATTTTGCAGTCCACTACCATAAATATGGAGAGATACAAACTTGGCAAGAAGCTGTGCTTTCGTCTTCAGTAGCCTGGAGCAGAGGCCTGAGTACGTCCTTCTGGTCCACCCACGGCTCCCAGAGCAACCATTACAGTGCCCCAGGCAGATGGTGGGCGGGACAGATCTTTAAAGATTAATTCCTCCCTATTTATTGAAAAAGCGTCTTACACAAGTTAGGTGCCATCTAAAGTTAGTAATTAAAACAGGAAAATGGTGGTGTTTCATTGCTGTGGAGAGTAGGGAGACAAAACCTTTAAGAAAATAGAAGCTGTCAGAAAAGATAAAAACAAATTCAGTGAAATACCAAAGACTAATTGAACTTCCCATATGGAAGGAAAGCAACAGCAATGACTCATTTAGATTTCTATTGCCCCTTTTGGAGAGGAAATGAAATAATGGGCATCTGCATGTTGTATCTGCTGTGATTTTATTTCATTTTCCTTCTTTTTGTTGCTCTATAAAACAAAGTTATAAAACAAAGTTTAAAGAATGATTTATGTGTCAGGTTTATATTTCCAGTTTTTCTAATGGAGCAATTTTATTTTAAAAGGTAAAATATATTTTTTAACCTACCGGTGACATCATTCTCCACATTGGATCCATTATCTATGCACTGAATAAAGTTTAATTGAACCCTTTTAAATCTGTGCAGCTGTTGTGCAGTGAAATAGGCAGGTGGATTATCTCATTAGTATTAATCTAAATGTTCTGTGGTCTCTGCAAATTTTAATGTGTGTGGTGTATATATTTGGTAATAGTTCTTAAGTTGTTAAAAATAAGATAAACGGTACAAGAAAACTTTGATAATAATTTATGTAATATTTGGTTCTTAAATGGGATGAATTAAGGGCATTAAAATGATAGTGATTCCACAAAATCTATTCCAGCAGACAGAGTGAACGAAAGTATTAATTTGAAAACTTCTGACCTATTTTAATTTTATTTTAGGAGTGCTCTGTTTTATGCATTGTTGTTACTATCAGGATTTTAACTGGTTTTCCTTCCAATCAGCTTAGCTAACTTAAATCCTTTTGTAAGGTTTACCAGCATCAAACATTTCTACCTCATCTTCCAGGAATCTATTTTCAAAAGATATTATTTGTTCCTAGGACCAAATTCTGACACTGCTTACACAAGTGATTAGGGCATAAAGCCGAAAAAATGGGCCAGTACCACAGCATGTATAAAATGCTATAAAGTAACTGAGCTGTATTGGCCTGACTATCTGAGAATGTAGCCCACTATTTTCAGACCTGAGGGTGGAGGATCAATGGGAGTTCTGCCTGGTGACGGTGTGTCTCTGAGCTACCACTGAACCTATTGGATGCTAATGTCAGGTAGCGCTAAAGTTACTCAGTGAGAAGCTGGCCTGGTGAATATATCCAGGATTTAAAGGTCAGTTTTGTGCCTTTGCTCAAGTCCCATAAAGAGAGCACTTAAGTGGGAAGAAGAAGGTACACTTTGCATTACTGTCAAAGGGGACCCGTCTGTGGGCACTGAGCTGACTCCAGCCTTGCCAGCTCCGAGGAGGTAAAGGAGATTTCCCTGTCCACAGGAAACTCATCTTTTGTTTGCACGGGGAAAGGAGCATGTTGGTGAGCTCCTGGGGCTTGCAGCTCCTGAACGCAAGAGCAATCCTTCCTCTGAGGACCACAATGTTTTCTATTTTGGGTTGATGTTGAAGACCCCCTTCTCATCTTCCTAAAGAGTTGAGTACCAGAAAAAGTTCCCAGGAAGAGAAAAAGTTCAATTTTGAGACAAAAAAAAAGGGGCAACAAGGTAGAGTGAAGAAGAAGTCAAAAGCAAAAAGCACATGGACCAGCAGAAGACACAAACTAGGAGTTACTCACCAATTAACTGTGACAAGAAAGGGAAACTCTATGGACACTGACTGATCAGTAAAGTTTTACTTTACTTCACAGGAAAATGTAGAAGCTCCGCATGTTACACATACATAGTTCACACCAAATCCATCACACCAGATGCCTAGGAGAAGTGGTAGCAGACCAACTATATAGGTTAACAGCACCAAAGTAACTCCTTGGCCTGCAACGTCTTCCATCAGCCTTCATATTTAGTAACATGTAAACTGCTACCTTGGGATGTACAGCTAATTGGGTTGATTCAGATATGAGGAGCCGTGGTCACATGGAAATGCAGCAGTATTTGCTCCGAGCAGCAGAAGAAATTAGCCCATGTGGAGTGCCATACTGTTAACCTGCTTCCACATGCTGAGCCAGCTTGCTTGGCACTGCACAGCAGGGTTCACTGGGAGCATTCATGGACTCACATTTCTTATGGCATGTTGGGATATTTCAAATTGGTTCATTTAAAAATTGTTATGTTGTGTATTGTCTCCATATTCCACTTTGATTTGTACCAGAAACTTCCGGAGTTAAAATAGTATTTTGTTGCCTTTCTCCTTGCTTTCCTTCCTTAAGGCTTGAGCTAGAAAAGCAGATTTTCAAGCTCAGGACTTGTCCTCTATGTCTCAGTGGAGGATAGGTAGCACACTCCAACATTACAGAAGTTATAAGCTGTCCTGGTATCTAAAAATAACATGGGAACAAATGCCCATAAATATACATCCAAGGAAAACAGTGTTAGAAATACATACTGTGCACATATGGCATTTAGCAACAACAATCGTAAGTTCTCAGTAGAAGAACTAAAGATGAATGAAATCACAAAAAGGAACACTTCCCTGTGTCTTCAAAAGCCTTTTTTTTCTTTTGCTGTAGTGCTGAAACCTTAAACTTGCTTTGGACAGCTTGCACAGCACAGCTGGACCACTGGGAATGGGCATCCTAACCTGGGAGAATCCTCAGCAGCAAGTTTTTAAACAATTGTTAAACATGTTTGTGAGCCTAATTGTAAAGAAATGTTACAGTTAAATCTTATGTTCAGTGCCCTGATCCATCCTTTAAATCTCATTCTAATCTCAGAAAGATTAAGCAAGAAATGCATAACATGTAAGTGTAAAGGTGGGCTTGGGAGGGGGCTATGAGGAAAATAGGTAAAAGAATGCCTCGTTGCCAACAAGCATTGCTGCTCCATTTTATGTACTTCCCAACAGCTGACTGCAGAAGCTACTTCAGCTCCAGCTCTGTTGTACGGCCTGGGGGATTAGTGAAAGAGACCACCCTGGAGGTTGTTAAATAGAAAAAACAGTGTACCTGCCAGCTGGGGGCCAATTGATTGCTGCTGGTGTGTGTAAGGCAGTGATGAGGGGGAGGTGGAGAGGTGATGGGGTTTGCTCTTGAACAGTTGATTTTGTGAAGGACTCTCACTGCCTCAAAGCTGTTGAGGCCCTTGCAACTGTCCTATAGTTTCTCCCTGAGTGGCTGCTAGATTTTCTTGCTGGAAAAATTCATGGATGTAGCGTAGTCCTGAAGGAAATGTCATTATTAACAATGAAAAGGTTAGAGACTTGCTCCTGCCTGGTATGGAGCACCTTCACAACCCACTGCATTCAGCTGCATATAGGATCAAACCCTGTAAGAACTATAAGGACTATAAGGTCCTTCCCCTTATGCGAGAAGGACTTGCAGCAAGAGCTTAGGGTTTTCATTAAGTATTGTAAAATGGTGCATAGCACTATTTCGTTCCAGGAAAACAAGATTCTTTGCACATGATTTGTGGAAATCATCTTTCTTAAGGCCCTGAGGACATTCAGTAGATATAGCAGTGTGTTCTTCAGTGTCTCTAATTTACAGTTTTGTTTACAAAACCTAAATTAAATCTCTACATGCAAATGAAATGGCTTAGTTATTCCTGCAGGCAGAGGCTAGCAAGTGGGGTCTGTCTTACCCTACATGTAAACATGAATAAAAAATGTGTGCATGTTTATCTAAATGTGCGGCATTTATCTGCAGTGATAACTGTTGTTTGATTATACTAATATTCAACCTTTTTTTTATACTGCTGCTAAGACTTTCAGCATCATATGCCCAATCAGGGAACTTGAGATACCTAGATATTAACTTTCTGTGATGCTGAAATTTGATACATTATTTCTGCTCTGTTTTCTGTCTTTCAGTTTCTAGTCCATGACAGAGTGGTCGATTTTACCAATGACTGCTTGGTTTTGTTAATATCCTTTTGAGGAAGATTTTGTCAGAAATATTTTGACAGTCCTGTTAAGGCAGCTCCGCCAGCTATCTTTACCCAGAGTCTTGATGAGACGATCAAGGAGTTCTAGAACATTTCCTTTTTTAGCCAAATCTCTGAATGTTTTGCCTCATCATAGTCTGCTCATCAAGATCTTGTACATTGGGTACTGGGATAATTTTGGCAGCACATCGGTGGTTTTAGACGGGGGAAAGAAGTACTGCAAGGAAAGTTTTACTCTGTTACCGTAAGCTTGAGAGGAATCATTGCTGTTGCTTTGTGTTTGTCTCACCCTATTGCAAACAGGCACCCTCAGATGGACAGTGCTTGTTGCAGATAAAAATTACAGAAAAATTAATTCTGAATTCTTACTGTCTTCAAAATTCCCAAGAGGTCAAGACCTGGTCAGAACTGGGAATGAGCATCAAGTTTTCCTGACTCCAGGGCAACCATGTCAGCCAAGTCTCTGGTCTCCATTTCATAGGATAGAGGCAAAAGAATCTCCCAGTATTTCAAGAGTTTTAGAAATGTTTAAGCCACTTTGCAAAGAACTCTTCTTACCTGAATCTCTGTGTTTAGCTGCAGAACAAGCATATTTCACAGCAGCAGTCTACCTGTTACTGAATATGAGGTCCAATGGAAGATAATGTGAATCACAGAATTACTTCACTGCTGTTAATTTTCCCCGTTGTTTGTATCAAGTTCTCAAAAATACACTGAGATGCTGAAATTCCCTGCTTCAGAAAAGGACCGTACCACAATGGCCTTTGTAGTAAGGCAGTCTGATAGCAACTTAGTTTCTCTATTTCAATAGTATTTGTACTGACTGGGTGATTTTTAGACTTGTGAGATTTGCTACTTTCACATCTCTTGGACAAGACATTATCCAGTGTTGTGGTTTAAACCCAGCTGGCAACTAAACACCACCCAGCCACTCACTCACCCCCCCACCTGGTGGGATGGGGGAGAGAATCAGAAGAGTAAAAGTGAGAAAACTTGTGGGTTGAGATAAAGACAGTTTAATGGGTAAAGCAAAAGGCGCACACGCAAGCAAAGCAAAACAAGGAATTCATTCACTCCTTCCCATCGGCAGGCAGGTGTTCAGCCATCTCCAGGAAAGCAGGGCTCCATCATGCCTAACGGTTACTTGGGAAGACAAATGCCATCACTCCGAACGCCCCCCCCTTCCTTCTTCTTCCCCCAGCTTTATATGCTGAGCATGACGTCATATGGTGTGGAATATCCCTTTGGTCAGTTGGGGTCAGCTGTCCCAGCCGTGTCCCCTCCCAACTTCTTGTGCACCCCCAGCCTACTGGCTGGTGGGGCGGTGTGAGGAGCAGAAAAGGCCTTGACTCTGTGTAATCACTGCTCAGCAGTAACTAAAACATCCCTGTGTTATCAACACTGTTTCCAGCACAAATCCAAAACACAGCCCCTTACTAGCTACTATGAAGAAAATTAACTCCATCCCAGCCAAAACCAGCATATCCAGTGACCTACATTAATAACAGTGATTGATGCCTGAGATGTTTTAAGGCTAGTCTTGCCACTCCTTTACCTTTTGGTACCCTGCCAATGCAGAACAGGCTTCCTTAGCTGGAGGATGAGGTCAGCCATTTCTGCATCAGACTGCTCCCCAAAGCCCTTCTCTCCCTCTTGCCTCTCTAGCCATCCCCCCCCCCCATTGCCCCAGTTAAGCAGCTCCAGCTGCTGGTTCTGTGTTTGTCTTTATAGGCCAGGAGCTGTGTATTACTTTCATTCATCACTTGGCCATTTGCATGTTCTTCATCCTCTGTGACTGGTGAGGTTTATGTCATATCCACACATCCAGTCTCACAGAGTCGTCTTGTATGTTTGTGACCACTTCCAGTAATAGTATGTGGAAAAGGAATCAGTATAATTATGATACTGCTTAATCTGATGCTACTCTAAGTGTCTTCTATGTTACTACAGAAAAATAACAATATCTTACAGTGAAATCCAGTGATATTTAGAAATGTTATCTGTCTTTTAGAGCTATCCAATTCTAAAAAATATATAGTCTCTATTGTTGCAGAAGAAAAGGCAATTTTGTCAAATACAAAGAACTGTTTGAGGATGGTGAAATGGCTATAGGTTGCCAAAATCCGCAGCTGGATGTGGGATTCTGGAAAGATATCAGCAGGGAATTGAATAATCACAGTTCCCTACAGTCCACCAGCCATCTGATTTTAGTTTCTTTGCATTTGTACACATGTTTTTGTTTATTATGTAATGAAAATTTGACACATGTAAACATACTAAGTTAAGTGGGATTTGAAGGTGGGCTTTAGCTGGAGAAATCCCATAAAAATGTCTAAACTCATTTTTTTCTTTCAGGCCAGAGGGTTTTAGAGAGATCAACTTTCTATGTGGCAGCTGGGCTCCCTGTGGTGTTGTATTTTATTTTATTTTTTATAGCATGTAGCTTCTAGATTTAAAAACAAAACACACTATTCACTTCCTGAACAGACCTGCAACTGAATTAAAAAAATATTTGCAATACACATAAATTGGGAAGGAAGGTAGCACAGTATGTGAGACGCCTTTTATTCTCTAAAGGCCAAAGGAGCACAAACACAAATACAGCTTAGCATGGGTGAGATAAGGAAAGGCTCCTTTCACCTGTGCCCCACTGAGAAACACATTCCTCTCCTCTGAGGAGCTGTTCAGTGACCGGTGTGTTCACCACCATCTAGATGGTCCTTTAATTCCTACACCTCGGTCTATCTGTGCTGACTCTACAGAAGCTTCATCGTATAGGAAAGGTGGGTGCCCACACCCTACACAGCCTCTCTGGCTGTGTCCATCTGCCTGTCCATCCTACCCAGGCTCCCAGTCTGCTTACCTTGCTACTTCTGTGTTGGCTCAAACCTTACTTCTGGTCTTTAGTCATTGTTAGCTGAGACCAGATTTACTTTTCATCATGTCCCCATGACCCACCCGATGTACTTTAAGATTTCTAGGGTTCTGCAGATAGTACAGCTTGGTTTAAAATGCCTGAGAGGGGGAACAGGCTTGAGAAGGTTTGACTGAAATTAATATACGTGGAAATTCAAACTATGTAATATCTGACAGTCTTCACAGCAACATGGATAGCTCTTGCCATTAACTAAGTATATATCCATAACTGACACATTAATGATTTAATGAAAACGTTTTCTAAGCAAATCCTCTTTTAACAAATAAAATTCAGTGAAATCCAGTAGAGAACTTGAACCATATTTGTTTAATTTGCTTATATACACCAGCCATGGGAATTAAGATGAAATCAGGAAATCAGAGGACTTCCAAGGTGGGAATTCTTTTGGGGAAGAGATGGTGATGGCAACCCTCAGCACTATCAGAAGCAACTTCTGGAGTTGCCCTTCAAATGGGAGTTGCTGATCAAACAGGCGTTCAAGGCAGCCTGGATTTCCTCTTAGTTCAGCTTCTTCGAGTGGACTTCCTTGAAGCCCTTGTTACAAACTGAAGTTTCTCTTCCCTTTCCCTTCCATCCCCAATGGAAAACCCAGAGGGAACGTACATCCCTTGAGTGAACCCCTGTTCTACATGTCAAGCTGACCCAGGAACGTGTAATCTGCACATCTCTCCTCCATCTTCGCCACATTGTACTTCTAAATTTGAATCCTGAACGGGTCACATAAAGTGAAGCAGAGTTTGGAGATTTATTGTAATCACATGCTGACATTTTCCCACACCACTAACCTACCACATGATTTAGCAGGATTGTCAGCTCCTGCTTGAAGGAGGGTCAGGGCAGAAATAGCAAGGGTGTTGTAAGATGGCATGGAGGCCTTCTGACAGCGCAGCGTGGGAAGCTTCTTCGTTATTTGCTGCAGTCCCATCTTTTAGAAAAGCTCCTGAGGCTGTCATTTTGATATTAGCAAAAAAGTAATTTACACTTTAAAAGACACCCAAACCCATAAATCTTAAAATACATTTCTGTTTTGAGCCTGAAAAATATAAAATTTTAGGCCTAGTTCACAAAATGTTTGTTCAGAGAGTCTCCAACTTTAAAGTGGAAAAGTAGAAATTATATTTTCTGGCAAAGATATGTTTTTTACTATTCATAAGTGCCTTTTCTCTCTCTCCATTCATAAAACCAAAGCTACAGAGCACTTAAGAAGCCAGAATATTTTGCTAAAATGTTACAGACATTTACTGTAATCCTCTCACTCTTTCCTTTTCTTTCTCCATCTCTCACTTACACTTTCCTTCTTTTTCACCCTGTATCTTCCTGATGTTACAAAACGATGTCTGTGACATGAAGCTTCTCCTCAGCTGCCAAGAAAGTGAAAGAAAAGATAATAGGTGCCTTTTTCATAAGAACAAATCCAGTGCTATCTCACATAGTTTGCTCCTCTAGCCCGAAGTACCAAAACAAACCAGGGACAGCCAGAGAGTGGGAGGAGAGAACTGAACATGAATGAATTTGATGGTACTGTGTTAGCTTTAGACTTCAGATTTGGAAAAAAAAATATTCAAAATATGTTTTCTCTTGGTTTTGCTTTAGACACTGTGAAAATGTCAAGCAGAGGGTTACTTTTGATTCTGATTTTGCATTTTATTTTCACTCATTAATTTCCAGAGAGTTTGAGAAACTATGCTTACATTTTCCAGGATTTGTTAAGACACTTGCACTAGTATGGTAATGCAGCCACACTCTAAAGACATTGGCACCCTTTTTCATGGTCTCATTGAAAAGGCTGTGGCAGGAAGGCAGCTGTGTTGCTCTCTGTGATATAGGTAGAGTGTGATAAAATTGATTAGGTAGTAATGCAATATGTCACTGTTTAAAAAAGCAAAAAATATGTGTGTATCTGAAAAAATATTTATTTAATGACTAATAGCAGAGGAACAAGGCAAAAACAATACATAGGAAAGATCATCCTAGTTAGTGGTTTTGGAGACAAGACGACTCATAATAGTTTGCCATACTCCTGCCTGGTAACACCTTTTGTGAATTCTCAGGCTGGAGATAACTGCTGTCTTGGCAACATCATTTTTGTTTTCCATTTTGAGCAGCTCACATAACCTTCTGTCCAGCCTGGATATTTTTATAACCTTCCTGTGCTCAATAACAAATTCATATCCATACTTCCCAGGTGGAAAAATCTGGGAATTTTCTTTTCTAAACATGGTGAAAAGTAGCTTTCAAACGACTTGCTTTCCTTCTTGACTAGGGACACTTGGTCCCAAGTTTTGTCTTCATTCTCCACCCTCCACCAGGAACCAGAAGATAAGTCATTTTGGGAAAGGTCACATTAACCCGTTCTGAGTTATTTGTGTTCATCTGCAGATGACTGCTCAGAAGGAAAACTGCAGAACAACATCCCAGGCTGGGGATCATCATCAGGCAGACCTGAACGCAAAGTTAAACACCCAGTGTCGTGGTTTAAACCCAGCTGGCAACTAAACACCACCCAGCCACTTGCTCACTCCCCCCTGGTGGGATGGGGGAGAGAATCAGAAGAGTAAAAGTGAGAAAACTTGTGGGTTGAGATAAAGACAGTTTAATGGGTAAAGCAAAAGGCGCACACGCAAGCAAAGCAAAACAAGGAATTCATTCACTCCTTCCCATCGGCAGGCAGGTGTTCAGCCATCTCCAGGAAAGCAGGGCTCCATCACGCCTAACGGTGACTTGGGAAGACAAACGCCATCACTCCGAACATCCCCCCCTTCCTTCTTCTTCCCCCAGCTTTATATGCTGAGCATGACGTCATATGGTGTGGAATATC
>NW_008796110.1:7502469-7504317 GCF_000699145.1 Aptenodytes forsteri | reverse complement strand
GCTGCTCAGCAGTAACTAAAACATCCCTGTGTTATCAACACTGTTTCCAGCACAAGTCCAAAACACAGCCCCTTACTAGCTACTATGAAGAAAATTAACTCTATTCCAGCCAAAACCAGCATACCCAGGCAGACCGCACAAGGGTGTTATTTTCAAAAGAGGAAATTTAAGCTGATGATGACCCATTAAGAAAGAAAATTGGAACTGTTGGAGCAGGAACAGATAGGGAAATAGGGAAATGGACGTAAAAACTTTCATATTGTTGTACCTACTATAACACAGAGACTGCTTGATCCCTCTGTGATTATACTCTCATGAGAAGAAGGGCTACTTAGTGCAACTAGTAGGACAGTCAACTCAAGGGGTTCACTGATGCAGGAGCTCATCTAGCCAAATAAAATGGCTGGGTTAATTTAAAAACAAACAAAAAACCCATATAATTTTATGATCATCAACAACATTTCCTAATAATAACCCAGTCTTGAATTTTGGGATGCAAACTGATTACTGCAGGGCCCGGGAAATCATTCTCTCCTTTGCTTGGTTGGATGGACGCTTTATTATTGTTTTGTTCATCTTTCTTTAATCCCTCATTCCACTACAGCAGACAGGATACACAACTTGATGGACTAATGGTGTGATCCAATATGGAAAATCCTATCTTGTCATGTAATTATAATTCATTTTTTATTTTGTTCTCCTTTCCTACCTTCTAGGATATTAGAATTTTCTTCTTTTTTACTCTTAATCCTCTCAATCTGCTTTTTCAACTTCATCACTCCCTGAAACCTTTCTCTCCTGTTTCCTTCTTACTCCGTTGTTATTCCCCCGCTTTGTTCTCCCTTTCAGTTATCCTATTCTTTCCACATTATTCTCTCACCCTCTTTTTGCCTTTTCTCTCTCTTCTGCTCGCAACTGGGAAGCAGTGCGGCGGGTCAGGCAAAGCACTGGAACTCTTACTTTTTAACACAGAATCAAGCTGGGTTCCAGTCCTAACATATTTGTCTTAATATTTTAGTTGCTTACATATTTACAGTCACATTTCCCTGTCCTTTTTGTTCTGATGAGCTCCAGGCAGATACTATGTGCTAGTGCCTGATGTACTATTAAAGAGAAGACAGTGTCTTTTCCTGACTTTGACATGGGTCTCTCTTCTGGGTGGCAGCAGTAATCTGGAAGCAGGATATTCATTCAAGATTTCTCTGAAAAAATCTTCCTTCAGCACTGTTAGCTTCCTTCCTCCCAGTTGCATACCAACAATTAAACCCTACCGGTCTCAAACGACCAGCACAGTGCATGAAGCTACTTTCTATTTGCCTTTTATCCCTATTCCCCATCCAGCAGTTTGGGCTCTTCTCCTTCTAGTGCTGAATCTTTACACATTGGAGAAAAGGGGGGGGAAGGGGGAGGGAGAGTAGATTCTATTTTTTTATCTCTTTTTGTGATTTTTGATGTGGGGAGAGGGTAGATGATTTTTTTCCACTTCCTCTGCTTGCCAAATCCTCTCTTAGCCAATGTAATTCCTTCTTCTCTTCAGATGAAGCACAAACCATGAGAGACCTCTCTTGCATAAAGGGAAGACAGTTTTCCTGACATTAATTACATTTTCTCGGGCAAGATTCTACGCTGTATCTCCCCGTGCAGCTTGTGCAATGGATACTGTGATGGGGGAAGAGCGGGGCTGCTGCTGTGTGTCTCTCACATTTCTACTTGTAGGCAATGATCTCAAACCCAGGCCTTATGGTGCAGTTTTCCCAGCTGTAAAATGGGAATTACTCAGCAGGGTAATTAATTCAGGCTGTCACCTTTAGAAGACAGAGCTGCCTTTTAGGATTCCCCAGAGAGGTG
>NW_008796110.1:7494969-7497469 GCF_000699145.1 Aptenodytes forsteri | reverse complement strand
CATCAGAAGGAGGCACAACCACCATGCTGGGAAGACGAGCGAGCAGCAGCTCTCTAATCTGGCCAGGCATGACCGTCTCCCCTCCATACGTTCCCTCTGTGTTTCATCTGCATAAAGGCTGGTTAATCTGCCTTTATACACCTGAAGTGACTTCCACCCCGAAAGAATTGCCTCAATAACCAGCAATTCTGTGAGGCTGCTGCAGAGATAGCAAATGTTGATTTGTCAGAGTAGAGGAGGGAAGTTCTGATTTCTTCATGGTATCACAGTGGAAGGGATTACATATGTCTCAGTGTGTTGATGGGAAGTGTTTTGGAGCTGTCAGCTGTAACTTTCATATTTTAATTTTTTGTTTTGGTTTGGTTTGTTGTTGTTCTTTGTCGTCTAGTCAGCTGAACCTTAAAAAGCAGAAAATTTATGAGTGCACACACCTCTGTGAGTGTGAAGTTGTTTGATGTATAAAATTGAATGTTGTGTTCCAGTTGGAACATCAGTTATATTGCAAAAAAAATGTAGCACAAAAGTAATTTCTACTCCTTGGATCTTATGTAGGCAAAGTAGCAAAATTAAAGCACTAGAGCCACCTTCTGACTGCACTGAAATTGCTGCATCCTGATAATGGTGACAGCGTTAATACATTAAATGGAAGGGTACATATATTTCCGTTCTTTGTACCATTACCCTAATGGCCTGGCTCAATAAAGACTACATTTTGCTGTAAATAGGGGTGGGTTTTTTTCTTTATTTGTGTGGAGCAGTATCACATATGTAAACATTTCACATCTATGTTTGTGGTTAGTTCCCTTTATCAAGTTATAAAAGGAAATATGATGGTGTTCATTTCTACAGGAAAAGCCCTGTATAGTACTTATTCCATTAGGGAAGAAGTCCCAAGTTCTCAAACCAAAACACATAAACAACAGCCAAAATAAGATTCAGTCCAATTCTCTAAACAGGGAGAGAAAAGGAAAAAAAAACCCTAAACATTTTGGCTGACATTTTACCCCCAAACTCTCTATGTATGCAGTGGTAATAAACCTAACTGAAACAAACAAAGGCAGTTTCATAAACTTAATACTAACTAGATATTATACAGGATTATTGACATTACCTTATGCACATGGCAAGTCAAATCTTGCTCTCTTATATCCCCATGAAACTCCTCAGAAGTCAATAAAGTTGAATGGGTGCAGAGCAGAATTTAGCCCTGTGTGTTTACTCAAATCTTAACCCTTGCTGCTTACCTTAAAGTCCTAGGAGGGAAAATATGCACAAATAGATTCCTAAAGACCTTTTTCGCCTATATTTTGTATATGTAAATATTTGAACTGCTATTCTACACACATTACCTGCATAAAATACATAACTCAGCATAGGTACTCATCTGAAATATTGCAAAGTGAACTAGCCTCAGTGTTACAGAGTGTTTATTTGAATTAAGTATGTTTGAAATTCGTTACTTGTTAAATTGGTCTGTTTAAAACATATCAAGCTTCATAGCGCATATTGTTTTGAGTGCATTTGGTGTTATTACAAATGCTTAACAATGTTGTCAGATTTATTTTATGTAAGTCACACTTATGAACTGAAGTAGAATTTTATTTTGCCAAATATACAGAAATATCTGGGGGTTTTGGTTATTGCTTCTTGAATTTTCTTCCGCTTAGGAAATAGTTTTCAAGACTGAATTGCTGTAATTGAGCAGAGCTACATTCTTCAGGATTTTAATGTTAGCTTTCTTGGTACTGTTAATTACATCATAAGAATGATGAGAGTGAGAGAGACACTTTTTCTGAATGGAAGCAAGTTGCAGCATATTAAGCACAGCATACTGTATTATTTTAAAATGGGAAGGGAAAGGTTTTAAAAATAACTGTTAAAGGGGAAATCTTATTCTGCTGTTTGTTTTCTATGAACGATTCCCTATCCATTGCTAGTTTGCCTTGGGAGTGCAAAAGAAATATCAAAACCCATAAGTTTTCTAGATTGCGTGTCTGCAAAAGCTTTACTTTCATTTCATGAAAATTTTCTCGGTACTACTGAGTAGGTGTACTAAGAGACAGGAAAGAATATGATACTGTATCATTAATAAAAAATTGAACTGTTATGTTTGAGGAAATAAAAAGACTGAAACTTAATTAACAAACTGAGTGGAAAAAATAACATCCTCTAAAATTTTATAGAATGTAAATTTATAACCATCTGGCCATAAATTGCTGATGTTGATGAGTAGCAAGTGAAGTTTGTATGCACAGCCAGGCTTAGGAATCTTTGGGAGTGGTGAACTTGGCATGACTTTTTGTTTATTTGCCCTGGCCTTGATTTTTTTGCAGCGTTACATGACCTGCTCTGTGAAAGGAGCCCTTGTGTTACAATGTGAAATCTGTTACAAATATTTACCATTGGGGAATGCAGGAGCATGGAACTCTGCCAGCCAGACAAACTATAAAATTCACTGCACATTTTGGAACTAGTCACTCAGATCACACTGGGCTAAAAT
>NW_008796110.1:7479969-7489969 GCF_000699145.1 Aptenodytes forsteri | reverse complement strand
GCATCACACTCCAAGGTTGAATTTAAGCTGGCCTTCCACCTCACTATTGCCAGTTAAGGTGATTCTATCATAGGGATTTTATTGTACATCTCATGATATTTCATATTTTTCTTAATCCCTGGCTCCTGAAGTCATACAATTCACTGGGGCTTAGTGTTTTCATTAAAAGGAAAAAGGTTTTTAGTCCTCACAGGGTAGAAGGCAGCATGAAGACTGCAAGCCTGAGAATACCCTCACAGTTAGATGAATGAAAAGTAGCCTCATTTGGTATTTATTTGTTATTTACATCCCACAAATTTTAAGCCTAGCTTGTAAGTCTGGATCCCTGATTGATGATTTTTGAACTTCTATGATCTTTTGCTGATTGTGATAATCTATAATAATTCACAGTATGGCAAATTGTCCTACAGTTTATCATGACTGTTACAGTAATGATACACGAAAACCTGTATATATGTATGCAATTTTGGATATATGGATATACAAAATATAAGACCAGAGAACTTAAATATCTGTGGGCTTATACAGACTGGACATGCACACAAAGAGAGAGAGAAAGAGAGTGTCGGAGAAAAATAAGGACTGTTTTCCAGTAACACTGATCATGATGAGGGCTTCCTGCCTCATGATCACAGAGCAGCTACAGAGTATGTAAGCGTCTTCAGAAGCCTGCTGTTGAGTGAGGGAATTAATATGAAAAATCCCCAAAGACTGAAAACTAGTGTCTTCACTGATCTACTGTTGTAGTAGAATATCACCTGAAAAAAAAAATCAGTTGAGAGATGACTTCCAAAAAGTGGAGAGTGGACCACTTTAGCATGTCTCAGTGACATCTTTAATTGTCCAAATAAGGACAAAGTACAGTGACACCATTAAAAATTCTCTGCTTATGATGCCAGCAGGAACAGTCTACTAATGTGTTTATTATAGAAATCCCCATGATGGTCCCCACGGAAAATTTGACCCACTTTGGGGAAATGCTGGAAAGATCAAGGACTATGGCTACATCATGTTGGCCGCAGCCAGCTGCCAACTCTATAAGCTTTGGCCACTGACAGTACTTTCGGCCAGTGGCATATCAGTTGTACACTCCAGCCATGCATTATACTTTTGACATCTCCTTCCCACCGGGGTTATTTAATCCAATCTAGTCCTGTTGCACTTGTCCCACTTACAGCTCTCTTCCCCTTCTAGGTCATGTTACCTATGCAGTGCAGCTTTGTGTTGCATCTAACTCTTCCTTCTTTGGTCAGGAACATGTTGCTCGGGCACTCCAGCTAATTTTTCCTCATATTTGGCTGCTGTAACAAAGATATTTCACTCATAAAGTACACACGAGCTGTCACTTGTATCCAGCACTCTATTCCTCTGTGGAGGACATGTCACCCACGATAGCTAAGCCAGCTGTCATTCATGCACAGCACTTCCAACCTTATATCTAGGGCATGTCACTCATACACTTCAGCTGTCCCTTACACCAGACGTCCTTTAAATCTAGCACACCATTCCTCTATCTACTACATGTTTGTGTTCATTACAGCTGTCCCTTTTCCCTATCACTTTCCTCTCCTGTTTAGTAAATGTCATTCAATCGTTCACTCCATCTGTCTTCTTCACTAAGTAATCCCTTTCCTGTCTATATACCAGCTCCTTTTAAAACTCTATTTTACTTGTACGTTATGGCTGCCTGTTGTACCTAGCACTTTGGGGTAGATTTGCAAGAGTGATTTAGAGGCCTTAATGATTCTCTAAGCATGTAGTTTAATACTTAGTCATCATTAGCACTTAAAATTCCCTCAATTCAGCAGGTGTCTATGACAGCCGAAGTTTTCTCCAGCGAAGCCCTTTAGGTATTCAAGTTTCAATAGCTGCGTATGAGCAAAACGTCTCTTACCTAGGCAGTGCTGAATTTCTTGAAGCTCCAATTCATACTTAGGTTCACAAGAGATTCACAAATCATGTGGTCCTCCACCTTTTTTTACTTGACAGATCCATCACAATAACCATTTTCAGAGCATGCCTATCCAACAAAAGGCAGTGAGATTCTCCTTCCCCTTCGATGAGAGATTGGAAAGTATAGATTTAAATCAGGCATATATTTAAACTCTTCTTCCTCCTTTACCTTCTTCAGGCTATGATTTAACATGAGATCTTTCCTGCAGTGGAAGAGTACCCTAACCAAGGGATGATACCAACTTTTTAAATATTCTTTCTTATTTAATGC
Source organism: Aptenodytes forsteri (assembly GCF_000699145.1). Lineage (NCBI taxonomy): Eukaryota > Metazoa > Chordata > Aves > Sphenisciformes > Spheniscidae > Aptenodytes > Aptenodytes forsteri. The sequence goes on along the minus strand of NW_008796110.1, from coordinate 7,487,745 downwards.
CCCACCTTGGTATTTTTAATAGAACAGCAACTGCAAGTGATAGGGTGAGATGTGAACTTCTGACTTGCAGATAGCCTTGTGGTTATATCTTTCATGAAGAATGTAAGCTCAGATGAAATAGGTTTTTGAGAACAAGTCTCTTGGCTGCATGCCCTCATCATCAAGTGATACTAGAGTGGGTCCTTGTATTTTGTTTACGTTATTTTATCTCTTTGTGAAAAAGATATTACATCATTTAAGTATTTCATTGCAGGAGACAGTTCACAGCTAAGAAAGTTGTGAGCAAACAGACATCTTATAAAAAGGGAAAATCCCTTCAGCTCCACTACTCTTCTCACTGTTTGCTACCATCTAGCTTCTGGTTCAGTTTTCTTCCATTGGCATATAGCATAACGTGGCTTGGGGAATAAGGAGGGGTAACTGGCTGGCAGTTTGCTTGAAAATTAGATATCACAATGTTAAGCCCTTCTTGAGAATTTAACCTTTCATCTGTGGTGTGAAATGCGTAGCACCAGGGAGGCTGGAAATAAAGAATAATGGTTTGATATACCATAATTTCAAGTAACTTCAGCATCCATGCTGATGATCCATTGAATCCTTAGCTGTATGTTTCTTTGTCCACAACTCATCATTTGAGCTGTGTCAGTGGTTCAGGTATTCTGTTCACCAAACTGGAACTTGATTTAGGTCCTTACATGATATCATCCTGATCTTCCAGACCCTTGATCAAAACCTCATTCCTAAAGTCTTGTTTTCTCTAAGTTTTTCAAATGTCTCCTCTCACCCCTTCCGTTCAAGTTTTTCTAACTTCTTTAAATGTTATTTAAAAAAAACCCCAACCTCCTTTATTAGAGTACTGGGCAGAAGTTGCAGTGTTTTGACTAGGGGCTGCAGAGTGACCTCTGTGGGAGTAGGCCACAAACTGCCTTGTGTTGTCCACAGCTGGGTCCAGCTGCCCTGAAACAAGTGTTAACACTCCTTCATGTGCCAAAACTTCAGCCAGTTACAGGAGCACATGGTGCCCCTGCTAAAACGTGTTTAAGAAAGAGCACCTGCTGCTGTGGGGAAGAAGAAATGGAGGAGACGCATGGAAGGAGACACTGCTGGAAACACAGCTCAAGATGCAGTCTTGGAATGAGGAACTCTATGCCAGTGGATGTGAAATTCTGAGGGACTGAGGCCCACAGGTAACTCATGCCATGGCAGGGAAACACCTGAGGAATTGCAGCTATGGGTGGCCTATGCTGGGGCAGGGACAACCCTGAGGGACTGCAGCTGTGGGCAACCCATGCTGGAGCAGAGCAACATCAGTAAGAAGCAAGGAGCTGTTGAAAAACACCATCACGCAGTGCCCCCAACCTCTTCTTCCCCTCAACAACTCACTAAAGGAACTAAGATAGACTAAGTGTAACCCACAGAGAAAATAAGGGGAGCTGAGGCTGGGAAGGGAGGAGAAGGGGTGTTTGACTGAAGATAAGCCTGCTGAAAGGGAAGGGAAGGTGTTTACTTAAGTGTTTCTTTATTTGTTTATGCTGTCTTTGTTCTTAATATCCATTTCAATAATGCAAAGTTTGTGTTTCTTGTCAATAAATTAAATTAATTAAAGTTCCCTGAGTCAAGACTGTTTTTCCTGTGACAAACATTAATGACATAATTCTGTGGCAAAGACAAGTCCACAGTAAAAAAAGAGAATGACGGTCAATCTTTCCCCTTTTTAAGGGGAAGTATCCTTCTACATGAAATATGTCGTCAATTTGTAAGAAGTTACCAAAGCATTTAGTACAGACAAGATATGGGTTCCTCTGGGCCATTTGCAATTGCAGAACATTATATGCTTAAAAACAATTGTTAAAAAAAGCACATGCGCTGTTAGATAAACCTGTATCAGTGGAAAGGGATCTTGTGAAATACTCTGATAAATGTAGATGCCTATGTTCTTCCTGAAATGAAACATTCCCTTGATTGCTTCATGAACCTGAACCTTTCTCAGTGTCATCTACTGATTTCTATAGAAGTGTAACCCATATGAAGGCTATGGGCTTTCATGTTGCCAAAACTATTTTTGAGGATTTGAGTCTAGATTGCTAGTTCTCAGCTCTGATTTTTCCAAGGTGAAGTTTCCTGCCATACAGAGGCCAGTGCCTGCCCTAGTAAGGCATTATTTTGATATCTGAAGCAGTGAAAAATCTTTACACTTGCTTACTGCTTGTAGCTGAATGTGTCTCTTCATGAATAAACCTTCACTTATAACACAGAACAAAAATTTATCCTACAAAAATTGCTTCAAGATTTTCCAGTGAAAGCACTTGCTGTGTAATCAGGTTCCAAAAATTCCTCAGTGAACACCTAAGAACTGGGTGGTGTCATACCTCTTAACATCCTCATAAATGGATAACATCAGAATTATTTCACTGAATGTGTTTATAGAGAATAAGGTCGTCTACACCTGGGGCGGGCTCTCAGAGGTGCTGACAACACTACTGAAGCTGATTGCCTTAAAAGCAAATACACATGGTTTTAGTTTATGTCTGCCTGTAACTTACTAAATATATTTACAGGCTCAGTCTTGCAACCTGCTGCGTGAATACAATTGTATCCATGTGTGGACTATGGCAAAGCAGAGAAGACAGATGATCTTCCTTATATGGACTTTTCCCAAATACACACTAGGCAATTAGAGATGAAAAACCTTTGCCCCCATGTTTGTCTTTTCCTCACACTGAAGGTCATTGCGCTGTCTGCTGTTGATCTGCAGGGGTTATGATCCTTGGCTGGCCGTCCCTCGCAGGGAGGAACATACATGTCTCACAGTGATTTTTGCAGTATTCCTTCACATATTCCATTTGTCACCACCAGAGATGACTACCTTCCTGGAGCACGCTCTTTGTTGACTGAAACCAGAAGTGAGCTCCACTTATGTCAGGAGCTGCTAAGACAGTCCTTGTCAACAAATCAAAAGGCTTGGTCATTGTCCCAGAGTTTCAGCCTTGGTTCAGTAAGGGCTTTTTTTCTAAGGAGATAGCCTTTTCCTGGCTGTAAAACTTCCCTACCTGGCATCTCTACCAAATCAATTAATTGGCCACATGCCAACTTTTGGGATGAGCTTGAGCCTGTTGAAAAAGTCTGTTTCCTCATCTGTATTGTACCAACCACAACAAGACCCGTGTCCTCACTGGGGCTAGATAATTTGAAAGGATAAAAACAGTCATAAGCTTTGTTAATACTAGCAAAAATATGCAGATTCTAACTGTAGGGCCAGTACTTGACCCTCCAAGTTGCAGTTCACTAGCTTGTCCACCTTTGACAATGGTCTTTCTTAATGTGTCCTGTAATAATTTCTCTGCTTCCTAAATACTATTAGACAAAATTAAGTAAGATGCATCGGGACATTTAGAAATGGTGCACCTGAATATTTTAAGGAACTATTGGAAGTACTTCTTGAACTTTTGCAGGTAATGTTCATCAAGCTAGGGATACAGAGACTAAAAATAACCTCATACAGCAGGAAAGAAGAACTGGGAAAATTCTGGCCAATTAATTTTACATAGATTCTGGGTATAATATTCAGGCATACAAGGGAATCAATAAGCGAATATTTAGGAAGATTCTAATTAATAATTAAAAGTAAGCTTAATAAAAACAGTCAATGCTTAAAAAAAATCTAATCACTTTCTATGTTGTAATTACTGACCCAGATCTCACCATTTATCCATGCAGATGGAGTCTTAGGTCCATATGGAATGGTGCTGGAGTCCAAGTGGCTCTGCATGAACAAAGGGTTCAGTCAACATGGAGCAAATCGTAGGAATGAAGCCTGCATAGATAGGATGGAGTACCATGGATAATGGACTGGAATAAGACATTATACAAAATGCTACCTAATATAGATTTACTGACTTGGAGATAAATACTCATTAAAAGTGATAGATTTCAAATAGGTTCACAAAAGGGAGAAGAAAGTAATTACTGGGGTAAGGCTCCTCAGGGGACAGCATTATCTAGGAATGCCAGGCAGCATCACCATGATCACTACTGGAATCCATCTTATTTCTAATGACAACTTTGTTATCTCAGCCATAGAAACTACAGAAGATTCACTAATTGTGCTTGGGCACCAATGGCAAATTTTTAAAGGTATTAAAGAGAGTGGTCTTGTCCATTATGCAGATGTAACAGATATTTTCAAAGTTAAAGGTGACATGCCAACAAATACTTCTCCTTTGCCACCACTGTTGCAGTACCAGAGTACTTATAAACACATTTCTGCCAAGAGGATTTTCAAAGTATTGATTCTGTGTTTCTGTGTTCAGACAAAATATTGATGCTGGCTAACAATTTGCTTGAACCACTATTTCAATTTGAAATTCAGGAAACACATCAGTGGGATTTTTTAAAATATAGGGAAGAGTGCCCTTTTGGACCCAATACTGCAGATATGCTCTGATCCTGGTTGCAGCCTGGTATCTGTCAAATTCCCAAGGACATGGCTAGGTACTGGAATACAGATATGCTGGGACAGTACAACACTTGTTCAAAAGCAAGTTACTGGCTCTTGGCAATAAAAGACAAGTGTGACAGAAGTATCAGGTTTCTGAAGCACATAGATCCAAAAAAACAGGTAAGCAACTGAAGTCCGATTTATGAGGAATTTAGGCATTTATGTCCAAAGTGAGAACTACTAAAAATTGTTATTTCTGAAACTGATTAGACTGCTAGGTGTTGGTCGGAAAATTCATGTTTATACCTCAAGTATTATAATTGTCCATGTGTACAACTGTGGCCAGCTTGGGTGGACTGAATATTTTGGTCCATAATGCTGATCTAAAATTCAAAATTAATGAATAAATAATAAATCAGAGTCTGCCAAACTCTGTGTTGGCCTAATTCAGAGCAGCCCTTGAAAATATTTGCACATAACAAAATGCACAGTGACCATAGACATTTTCTATGAAAAATATGGACAGTGGAGGGGAGCTGAGATCAGAGGAGCATTAAATGATGTTATAGGCACAAGGAGGTTTACATAAAAGGCTAATGGCTGCACTACCATCTGCAGTCCTGCTCTTATAAGAAATTGCTGTATAAGTTTGATACCCAATGGAAAACTGTGCTTTGGGGCAGGAGTAGAACTTCAGGCTGTGACTACCAATCTCACATAAGCTCTAGAATCAGTGCCTAAGATGAAGGGGGGAGGCACTCTGGACACAACCATGTTTCCTATCAGCTGGATTAGGTCTGGTCCCTTGCTGTTTCTTGGTCCTCCTCTTCCTCAGTAGTCCTGTGGTTGTGGATGTTATTTTTAGTGTCTAACTCTGAATTCAGGCACCAAATGTGGATTCAGGAAATCACTTCATAAAGGATAGGTATGGATGGGATAGGTGCACAATGCTATGCCCAATGGAAGGAGCACGTGACAGAACGTGATTGAGTCATTGCAGCTGAAATGACAACAGTCACAATTGACACTGACATAGTTCTCACTAAAATTTAAACCACTTTGAATTACTTTGTGATTTGAGCTAGTTAAACTCATAGCTGAATAGTTACTATGCCTTACCTAATTAACAGTAACTTGTTATGCCTCAAGAATGCATTTGTGTGTGATATTTTTGACCATTTTTCAGTCCCTTTGTGCAGCTGGGGTAGGTACTGCTTAACCTAAAGCCTTCAAAGTGTCAGATGTGAAGACACAAAGTGTAGCTATATAGAAGGTATGGGCCATAGGCGTACTTGGGTTTTGTAACTCCATAACTCCATGTATAAGTGCTATCTAGCTGTATGAAGAGCTTAATCAACAAAGCTCCACATATCCCATTAGTGTATGTGCAGGAAGACACTTCTAAATGTAGGCAAACATATAGGATGCTAAAAGAACAGATAGAGGGGTCCTGTGGAGATTGTTCAGTAATGTTTTCATGTCTGGAAAGTACCCAAATGCCATTGCAGAAGTCACTCTTGGGCATCTTTCTGTTTAGCACTCAGAGTTAAATCCTCACAGAATACTCATGTTCCACATTGCAGCTCTTAGTCTTTTAAGTACTCTGTTATATATACTGAAATACTGGGCTCCAAGTTAAGGATCCAGAGCTTTAATGTAGACTGGTGCTGAAATCACTGTAGGCAGCATGCTGGGTAGAAAGCTCTTCTAATTTAAAAATGAAATGGAAAATGGATTGCCAGGATGCAAGTTCTTCTAAGCATATCCAGCAGCCAGTCCTTGCATCCATGAAGAAATTTACAGGTGATAACCTCAGCAGCTTGAGCCTTGAGTGCTAAACCTTAGCAAGCAATCTGAGAATTCAACCTGGAGTTAGGTACCTACAGTGGCAGTTAGCGCCAGTGTCCTTTTGTGAATCTAGGTCTGAGCCCCTGAAAGTGTTGGGGAGGGTTGGCTTAAGCCAAAACACATATCTTGAGTTATTTTCGTTGGCCAGTCTAGCTCCAAACATGAACATTTTCAGCAATCTTATTTGCCATGCAATGCAGAGGGTGTGGCTGTTTAACTCACAGCTGTCATTTCCATCATGCAAGAAGTGGTTTCCACATCAAAGCGGGAGGGACTGTATCTACTTGCAGTCAGGGTTTAAATTCCATGTAGCACACCCAAAGGTGCAAACTAAAGGCAGAAGGTGAGCAAGAGTCAGGTTTAAAGTAGCATAAGTGTGCAGCTTCTCTACAAGGCAAATATGTCTTCAATTCTAGTGAGCACTTCTTGTGCTAATTAGCATGGAGCAATGAGTGAGGCATAAACTGGGGAGCTGGAACAGACATGATACCAAACAGGACCGAACAGTTTAAGTCTGTCCCAAATGTCAGCACAACACAGAAAATGTAGGACCAATATGTCTGAAGAAAAGTTTCGTTTGAGGGCATACTGAATATAGTCATCAGTCAAAGGAGACTACAAAAAAAAGAGTAGATGACAGCTGTCTGAAAATTAGCAAATCTAAGAAAGAACAAGGGTGACAAATATACATAACAAGCATCACAAGAATTAACAAATAGGTTGGCTGCAAATGGATTTGTGTCTTGTGGTTGACTGATAATTCTTAACTGAATTATACTAAGATTGCAGCATAAACTCATGCCTTATTACCCCATAGAGAATCCACAGGGAAGAGCTGCCATTAAGAAAATTAGGCATTGGAAAAACTTCATTTATGGGTTTTGCCTTATCGAATACTAGGGAATCTGTGTGAGAGAGAAACCACCAATGCAGACTAGATTCTCTGGTGTCTAATAAAACTGTGCTCTCTTACTGTAAAGCTCTCTTCTCCGTGAAAATGGTGTTAGTAACTCTCTCCATCTTTTCTATCCAATCACACATTTTCATCAATCATATAGAAATCACATACTTCTCATGATTCTACTCCTTTCTCAAATGTGGCTGAAACTGAAATTGCCAGCAGATTAGAGAATTACTGGAGAGGAGCAGACAAAGGAGTGCAGACATGTGGAACCTGATGGGGTAACATCCATTCCTCAGAAATCCAGGTAAAAAAATACTAGAATGAAATTACCATAATCTGTGGACAGATTTACCTGTTTGTAACTTTCTGGAAACCATTTAAGGATTGGAAGGAGCATTATATATACACTATCTAAGTTTTTGCACTTTCTGTGGTCTTTCAGATAAATATTAGCCTGAGAGATGGAGCGTTAGCTGTACTGAAATTTGAAACTATTTAAATTTTTAAAAAAAGGTTGAGAGGTGTATTGGGTTTGCATGGCAATGTTTTGGTAGCGGGCGCTGGGGGGGGGCGGGGGGGGCAAGCA